>NW_026745304.1:0-2647 GCF_022355385.1 Mustela nigripes
CCTGAATGAGGTGAGTTTTAAATAGGTATGCTCTGGTCTTCTTGTGAAATGAGATCTGAAACCACCTCCACCAGAACTGAGGCCCTGCAGAACTCTGTGGTTGAGAGACATGGTCTGGCTAGGGGTTTGTGCTGATCCTTTTGGGGAGGGGCTCGCTGCACTGGGACTGAGGCAAGTGTGACTGAGAAGGGTAGTCCTACCAGTATGCAAGTGTATGGGGCTTGTTGGCACTTCTGTGTTTACCCCAGGGGGCTCTGTATTTATGCTGATGGACAGGGTAGAAAAATGATACAGGCCAGCTCCTTTGTCCTAGAGAGGCACCTCTGTGGATGCTGGTGCTCAGTGTGGTGCTCTGAGAAGAGCAAATAATCTCTCCTCTATATGCCTCAGGTATTCTTCAGATCATTGTTTCCACACCCTCTGCCCCTGCATTGTTTGCTTGCCTCTCTCCAGGAACAGCAAAGTACGCTCCAGGCTCTATCTCAGCCAAGCTTGCTGACTTTTAAAATTTGAGGCTTTAAGCTCTACTCTTTGCAAGAACTCATGAAATTCAGCCCCTCCTCTTTTCCAAGCCAGTGGCTTTGGGGAAACATTCTTATGCATTCCCCTGTGTTCCTTTCTCTCTCTTCCCCTTCTCGATGACCATGACTCCCTCCCCTCTGCAGCACCTGTGATCTGTTTCTCCCCCATACCATGTCTCCCCACTTCCTACCTTTTTCAATGTGACATCTTCTCTTTCTTTAGTTGTGGAGTTTTTTCTGTCAGTCTTCAGTTCTACTTCTGGGGTACTTTGAATGATTTGTTATCTCATTGTGTTCATGGAATAATACATGCCTAGGGTCCCCCTATTCCACCGCCACTTTCCTTCCCTCCATCAACTTTTTTTTTAAATCTCAAACTGCCAAGTATATTATTATGTAAAGAGTATAAAGAAAGTGATTATTTGTACATTAAGCTAGCTGATGCAGAGTATACTTTACTAACCCGAAATGCTCAGATAGGAGACAAAAACATTTGTACCATAAATGATGTTGCTTGTTAATTCCAAAGCCTCTTACTTTCTAGATGCCTCATTCCTTTTTGAAACACAACACCAAAGTACTTTAATAGCTATTCCAGTAACATCCAATTGAAAAACACGAGATAAGGCAATTTTGTGAGTAGCAAGACCCAAGGATCCCATTAAAGCCAGATGATGTTGAGTTGTTATCACAGCTATCTAATACCTGTCCGTATTATAGATCAGATAATGCTTATAAATAAAATAATCTTGTTTTATACTACATCAGCCTGACTGCTCTTAGAATGTGAATATCTCAACTGGTTACAAATGCTTTGGTATAACATACCAGTCTTTAGAGATCTCCAGATATCTGCTGTCTACAGGGATTGAACCAAAAGGAAATATACCAGTGAATGAATATCCACCAATATAAAAGAAAGGGTTATTTGATCACCTTCACTTTTCAACCTTACAGGTTATCCAGAAGCTTCATCATCTCTCACCGTGGAAACAGAAACATAGTGGTTTACACATTTCCTGCATCTCTCAGGTCAGTATTTTGAGGAAGGTACCTAGAGGGTTACCTGGACTGCTAAGAGACAGGCTTGGAAGCAGACTCGAAAAGAAGTAAGTTTTTACTCTGGTGAACAAGTTGTTAATTTCCTCACCCTCATATTATTCACATAAGTAGAAATTCTATATATAATTTATAAACTTGACTAATAGCCCTTATACTGTGTTTCCCTTTCTATAGACCTTATACTGTGTTTCCCTTTCTATAGACCTTACATAGAATTCATGTGCATAACACTCCATCTCCCCCAAATTTTTAAATACCCATTTATTTATAACTTAAAATTAACAAATGTTAACATATTTTTAAATTTTGCTTCAAGTTTTTGTAGGTAAAAAAGAAATTACTGCCTTAATTTTTACACAAAAAACACTGATTCTAAATACTTCCTTCAAAACAAAAAAAAACAAACTAGTAAAAACATTTGCAAAACATATAGTACACAAAATTTAATATCCTTAATTTACAAAGATACTGCAAATCAGAAAGGTAAAAAATAGAACCATTAGAAAATGGGCAATAAAAAATGAAAGTTTAGATGAAGAATAAACATGAAAATTGTTCAACTTCATTAGAAAGAACTCAAATTAAAATAGCCCAAAATATCAATTTTTGTCTACTAAAACAACCAATTTTTATAAATTATAGTACTTAGTATTGATAAAGACATGTTGAAACAGGTATCTTCTTTACTGCTGATATAAGTTTAAATTCATACATCATTTTTATGGTAATTTAATAACATTTATAAAAAGCACAAAATTATAAATTTTATTTGGTAACCAAATTTTAGGAAAGTATTTTAATGAAATAATCCTAGATCTACAAAACTATGAATTATCAATTTATCATAATACCAGAAAAATAGAAACAAAACTAAATATCTAACAATAGAGGAATGGTGAAGTAAATTATTCCATTATTATGATGAAATAGTTTGCACCATTAAAACTAACTATTTTGAAGAACGATTAATAGAGTTACATTAAAAAACAATATAATGCCAGTACCATGCTGTCTTGATGATGACAGCTTTGTAATAGAGCTTGAAGTCCGGAATTGTGATGCCA
>NW_026745305.1:0-2647 GCF_022355385.1 Mustela nigripes
TTGGGTCATAGGTATGCCAGGACTGATCTACAGACCATGAGGAGAACTCTTCGGGATAGGAAAATAGGCGAGTGTGAGGCTCTTGCTCAAGATTTTGTCTCTGGATATCGTGTCACTCATGGTCGTGAAATTCCCGGGTGACTTCATGGGAAATGGACGAGTCTTACTCTCTGGGGGTTTGGCCACGTCCAAAGAGTTTGGGGTCATTCTGTGGGATGGAAGAAGACCGTAGTTCTGTTGTTGTTGATTTTTTTTGTTTTGTTTTCAAACTAAGGTGTCCCACCAAATGAGGGATTCCAGAGTAGAGCCTTGGGGAGGGGCGACGGGACAACCAGATATCTGGTTAAAAATTGGGGCCTAGGGACATGTCAAGCCCATTATGACATCTAATGGTCCAGCCACTGAGAGGACGTACTAGAGGACAGGACTCACGCTGAGGGTCACAATGCGTGTTTATGCTCTCGTCGCACTCAAGAATCGGCGGGGCCTCAGGGTGAAAGCTGGTTTCTCCTACACTGAACTTTGGACAACATGCCAACCACAAGGTTTCTTGCCATGGGTAATGAAGAGTTCTGATTTCTGCATCACAGTCACCCCTGGGCAGTGATTGGAGATAAGTTCTAGGTTTTGAAGCCTGAGAACAGAGATAGGGAAGAGATGATGACCTAAGGCCATGGCGGGTCTGATGTGCTCAGTGTGCGGTCAGCTGTCTGGGTGTTGGTCACGAGGTCCGGGCTCAGGTTGTCAGACAGTGCATTAGTGCCCAGGTTAGACTATATATTTTGGGTGCATTCGAGTGCCGTGTAGGTTCTTATCAGAAGAACTCTTCAGGATATGTAGAATGAGCGAGTCTCAAGTGCGTTCTCAGGTTTTGTCTCTCGATTTTGTATCAGCGATGTCCGTGGAATGTTGGGGAGGCCTCATGGCCCATGGACGAATCTTGCTCTCTGTGGATTTGGCGTGATCCCAATTGTTTTTCGTCAATCTGTGGGATGGGAGGACTCCTTTCAGGTTTGTTACCTCAGGGGTCCCACCAAAACAGGAATTCCAAAGCAGAGCACTGGGGAAGAGTGAAGACACAACCCGAACTATGGTTAAAAATTTGGGCCTAGGGGCATGGCAAGCCCAATATGCTGTCTCTCCATCCAGCCACTGAGAGGCCTTACCTGAGGACTGGGCTCAGGTTTTGGGGTTACACTGTGTGTTTGTGACCAATGTGGCCCGCAAGCATGGCCGGGTCCTCATGGGCCACACTGGTTTCAACTACACTGAACCTTGGAGAACATGCCAACCACAAAGTTTCTTGCCATGGGGAAAGAGTTATGATTTCTGCATCATTTTCAAACCCGGGCCGTGATTGGAGATAAGTTCTAGGTTCTCAGGCCTGAAAACCGAGGTTGAGAAGAGATGACGACCTAAGGCCATGGCGGGTCCGATGTGCTCAGTGTGCGGCCAGCTGTCTCGGTGGCGCCAGGAGTTCCAGGCACAGGCTGTGTCAGAAAGGGCATTAGTGCCCAGGTCAGCCTATATATTTGGGGTACAGCCGAATGGCGTGCTGGTTGATCCTCATTTGGGGTTTCTGTGTAGCCCCAGAGGACAATGTTTTTCTTCTGGAGGGCAGGCAGAGTGCTGCATTGTAGTCTGGATTGCCAAACTTGAGGGCTTGTGGGCCAGTAGTCAGAGGACAGAAGTCTGAGAACCCAAGCTAGGCCTAGGATTCTGGGTGAGGATATGACAGGCACTATCTACAGACCTGAATCGAGATCTCGTCCATCTGAAGTCAGGGCGAGGATCAGACGATCGCTCAGGTTGGACATTCTGTCACTGATGGCCCATTCTTGAAGGGGGGAATCACGAGGCCATGGGTGTTTTCACACGATGGGAGTTGTGAGATGCTCCCAATTGCAAAGATTCTTCTGCATGACAATTGAGTCCTGTTGGTTGGCTCCAGGACAACGATTCCGAGCAGGGTTCTAAGGATGGATGGCTGGGTAGCCCACCTCGCATAACAACTGTCTAAAAGCAACAAGACAGGTTAGATTTGCTGGATCTGGGGGAGCAATCGAGGAGGCTGAGTTGAAATGGACTCGCCCGTGGATGTGTCCTAATATGATTTTCTGTCTATGGAGACCTTGGAATGAAGCGGTGGCACTGGGGCCCTGAATGGTTCTCTTAAAGAGGGGCTTTCACACAGCTCCATCGTGCAAGTTTCCCATGTGTAGATGAGATTTTCTGATGGGTGAGTCAAGAAACATGCATATGCTGTTATTGAAATCCAGGCCTCTGAGGAGAGATGCCTGGAAGCCAAACCAATGGATCCGATAGTTGCCTAGTTGCCTATTCGTTCCTTTTTACCTCTGGGGACATCAGTGTACGGGTCAGTGTACAGGTAGGTGCTCAGATGGGCCCAGATTGCCCCTGTTTGTCCTGGGAAGCCACAAATATTGGGATGGCCTAGGGACGTTGGAGGTTTATCCTATTAGTAGGGTTTTGGCCATTGGAATGGGCACATACATTTTCCTTGGAGAGGGCAAGCACAGTCGTCAGGCTTGGCTGCAGGGGCCTGAGACTGTAGGGTGTGTAAGCCAGGGCTATTTGGTCAGTTGTCTGAAAACACAAACTCGGCTTATGTTTCGGGTTATAGGTA
>NW_026745306.1:0-2646 GCF_022355385.1 Mustela nigripes
TTTGGGATCAAGGTGATGCTGGCCTCATAAAATGAGTTTGGAAGTTTTCCTTCCATTTCTATTTTTTGGAACAGTTTCAGGAGAGTGGGAATTAATTCTTCTTTAAATGTATGGTAGAATTCCCCCAGGAAGCCATCTGGCCCTGGGCTTTTGTTTGTTTGGAGATTTTTGATGACTGTTTCAATCTCCTTAATGGTTATGGGTCTGCTCAAATTATCTATTTCTTCCTGGTTCAGTTCTCTTAGTTTATATGTTTCTTGGAATATATCCATTTCTTCCAGATTGTTGAATTTGTTGGCATAGAGTTGCTCATAGTATGTTCTTATAATTGTTTGTATTTCTTTGGTATTGGTTGTGATCTCTCCTCTTTCATTCATGATTTTTATATATTTGGGTCCTTTCTCTTTTCTTTTTAATAAGTCTGGCCAGGGGGTTATCAATCTCATTAATTCTTTCAAAGAACCAGCTCCTAGTTTCATTGATTTGTTCTATCATTGTTTTTTTAGTTTCTATTTAATTGATTTCTGCTCTGATTTTTATGATTTCTCTTCTCCTGCTGGGCTTAGGCTTTCTTTGTTTTTCTCTCTCCAGCTCCATTAGGTGAAGGGTTACATTGCATATTTGAGACCTTTATTGTTTCTTGAGAAAGGTTTGTATCACTATATATTTTCCTCTCAGGACTGCCTTTTCTGTGTCCCACAGATTTTGAACCATTGTGTTTTTATTATTTGTTCCTGTGATTTTTATCAGTTCTTTTTTAATTTCCTGGTTGATCCATTCATTTTTTAGAAGGATGTTGTTTAGTCTCCATGTATTTGAGTTCTTTTTAAAATTCCTCTTGTGATTGAGTTCTAGCTTCAGAGCATTGTGGTCTGAAAATATGCAGGGAATGATCCCAATCTTTTGATACTGGTTGAGACCTGATTTAGGACCCAGGATGTGGTCTATTGTGGAGAATGTTCCATGTGCACCAGAGAAGAATGTGTATTCTGTTGCTTTGGGATGGAATGTTCTGAATATATCTGTGATGTCCATCTGGTCCATTGTGTCATTAAAGGCCTTTATTTCCTTGTTGATCTTTTGCTTGTATGATCTTTCCATTTCAGTGAGGGGAATGTTAAAGTCCCCTACTATTATTGTATTATTGCTGATGTGTTTCCTTGATTTTGTTATTAATTGGTTTATATAGTTGGCTGCTCCCATGTTAGAGTCATAGATATTTAAAATTGTTAGGTCTTCTTGTTGGAAAGACCCTTTGAGTATGATATAGTGTCCTTCCTCATCTCTTATTATAGTTCTTGGCTTAAAATATAATTGATCTGATAAGGATTGCCATCCGTGCCTTCTTCTGATGTCCATTAGCATGGCAAATTGTTTTCCAACCCCTCATTTTAAATCTGGAGGTGTCTTTGTGTCTAAAATGAGTTTCTTGTAGGCAGCATATTGATGGGTTTGGGTTTTTTATCCATTATGATACCCTGTGTCTTTTGATTGGGGCATTTAGCCCATTTACATTCAGGGTAACTATTGAGAGATACGAACTTAGTGCCATTGTATTGCCTGTAAGGTGACTGTTACTGTGTATTGTCTCAGTTCCTTTCTAATCTACTTCTTTTAGGGTCTCTCTTTGCTTAGAGGACCCTTTTCGATAATTCCTGTAGAGCTGGTTTGGTGTTTGCAAATTCTTTCAGTTTTATTTGTCCTGGAGACTCTTTATCTCTCTTCCTATTTTTAGTGATAGCCTAGCTGGATATAGTATTCTTGGCTGCATGTTTTTCTCATTTAGTGCTCTGAATATATCACCCCTGTTTTTTTCTGGCCTGCCAGGTCTCTGTGGATAAGTCCGCTGTCAATCTAATGTTTTTACCCTTGTATGTTACAGACTTCTTTTCCAGGGACGCTTCTAGGATTTTCTCTTTGTCACTAAGACTTGTAAATTTTACTATCAGGTGATGGGGTTTGGACCTATTTTCATTGATTTTGAGGGAGGTTCTTTGCATCTCCTGGATTTTGATGCTTGTTCCCTTTGCCATATTAAGGAAATTCTCCACAATAATTCTGTCCAATATACCTTCTGCTCCCCTCTCTCTTTCTTCTTATTCTTCTGAATCCCAGTTATTCTAATGTTGTGTCATCTTACAGTGTCACTTATCTCTCAAATTCTCTCCTAGTGGTCCAGTATTCGTTTGTCTCTCTTTTGCTCAGCTTCCTTATTCTCTGTCATTTGGTCTTCTATATCACTAATTTTTTCTTCTGCCTCATTTATCCTAGCAGTAAGAGCTTCCATTTTTTATTGCACCTCATTAATAGTTGTTTTTTTATTTCAACTTGGTTAGATTTTAGTTCTTTTATTTCTCCAGAAAGGGCTTTTATCTCTCCGGAGAGGGTTTCTCTAATATCTTCCAAGCCTTTTTCAAGCCTGGCTAGAACCTTGAGAATCATCATTCTGAACTCTAGATCTGTCATATTACTAATGTCCATATTAATTATGTCCCTAGCCTTTGGTACTGCCTCTTGTTCTTTATTTTGTGGTGAGATTTTCAACCTTATCATTTTGTCCAGATAAGAATATATGAAGGGGCAAATAAAATAATAAAATGGTGGCAAAGACCCCAGGAAAATGTGCTTTAACCAAATCAGAAAAGA
>NW_026745307.1:0-2646 GCF_022355385.1 Mustela nigripes
TGACTTATCCAAAAGAACACTTCCCTATGGCTTGTTGGAACTCCAATGACCTCTCGCCTTTTATGAGTCTTGGCAACCATCTGGTTCAGTTGCCTTGACTCTTTGTTAGAACCTGGGCCATTTTCTTAGACACACACTGCTTCCTATGGAGCAAGGACTCAAGAGAACTCCAGTGTGTATTTCCAAGAGCTTGTTTTCTACTTGACTTCCTTCTCTCTGGAACCCATGGCCTTTTCATCACTCGAGCCTTCCTGAATTCTGATCTCTCTTTCCTCACACCAGGGAGACTCCCATCTTTTCCTTGGAATCTCCTCCATACCCCCACCATCCAGAACTCCTCCAGCTGAAAAGCCAAGTGAATCCTGGGGCTCAGTTTTGTTTGTTTGTTTGTTTGCTTGTTTTCTTTTTCACAGGGTTCACAAATGTGCATTCCTTTTCAATGTTTTCAAGACTTAGATTAGCTAGCTAGCAAGCTAGATAGATAGATAGATAGATTGTTTTTTTTTTCTTTTCCAATTCCCCATGGGCTTATGGTTGGTTTCTTTTCCTTTAACAAGGCTTGTATTAGATTTCTAGGGCTGCTATAAGAAGACACCACAAGGCTAGTGGCTGAAACAACACTGGACAGTGTCACAGTTCTAGAGGCTACAATGTTGGTAGGGCATGCTCCTTTTGTAAGTATTAAGGAAGGATCTGTTCCAGGCTGCTCTCCCAGCTTTCAGGATTGCCCTGGCTTTGGCCTTCTTCACATGGCCGCCTCCCTCAGCGCATATCTGTGTATCCCAAGTTTCCCTTCTTAGAGGGACACAAGTCTTCCTGAATTAGGGGCCCAGCCCACTCAGATATGACCTTATCCTAGCTAGTTCCATCTCCAGGGACACTATTTCCAAATAAGGTCACATTCCCAGGTGCTGGGGTTTAGGACTGGGATAGTTTATATGCATACACACACACACACACACACACACACACACACACTTTAATTTATTTATTTATTGTCTAGTAAAACATTTTTGGTAAGAATCTCAGTCTTCCTTCCTTTCATTACAAGGTTATTTGCATGGTGCCGCCTGAACAATTCGACCACCTCTACCTCCTCAATATTCATGAATGTCATTGTTACCTAAAGTCGTCTGCCATCTTTTTTTAAAAACACTTGGCATCTTTTTGGAGTTTACAGTTTTTTTTTTTTTTTTGTATTGAGTATCTGTTTAGAGGCTGATAAAAGTAACTTTCATCCTACTCTTTCCTTCTGAATTTGTTTCTTTTTGGGAAAGTAAATTCTCTAGTGTTTAAAAGAAGGACCTATAAAAGCTAAATGGTTCTTCTTTGTAAATCTACATTCCTTTTTCTCATTTGGTATGTACTTTAAGTGACCATAGATTTGGAGGCTGACAGCATTTATCAGCATTTAAAAAACATAATGAAAAAAATATATTTTCAAAAAGGGTCTAAAAAGGGATGAAGCAAACAAATTGCAAGACAACAGACAAACATTGAGGGGCTCAGTCATTTCATGAAATATCAATGGTCTCTATACTCTAATAAAAACATTAAATTTGTTAGATTGCATCAATACCCACATACACATATAATGATGTGCTGCTTCAACAAGATACCTAATCAGCCCACCAAGGCAGAAACAAAATTTGGTAGTATTGAACACCTAAAATTGAACAACTGTTCTACAAACCTAGATGGCGACGTCCTAGCGAGTATTAGGAGTGATGGAGGAAACATGAAAGGTATAACAACTGGATAAAATGAGTGAAATTTGTATAGAAAGATATTCTAAGAGAATGTACAAGGTATTAGAATCAGGAAGTGAATGAATCAAAGTCATCAGATATAAGTTAAAAAAGAAGAAAAATTCATTGGCATTCTGGGACATACGAACAAAGGCCGAACATCCTGTTGATGAGAGCACCAAAAGGAGGACTTCATCTATCCAAAGACTTTATACAGTCTCTACACAGCAAGTCTCCACCCAGAAAACCATCAAAGATTACTCAGGGGGAATTTATGGTCTAAATCAATGGGATGTCCAATATGTTAACATGTTACCTAGGTTAAAAGAACAGGATCATGGATTGGATGATCGGCATTGTAAAGTTTCAACTGACCCCACCTTGATTGAGAGATTCAATTCAATCCCAGTTTCCTATCTAGCAAGTGCCTGTGTCCATGGATAAGCCAGTTATTCTATTTCCATGGAAATTAAAAGGAGTAGTCATTCCACAGCAAATCTGAAGAATGAAGCCAGAGAAAAACAACATATTAAACAACATACAGAAGAACAAACTTTATTTGAGATCAGTCAAACGATATAACACAGAGAACTCAGAAATACTAGAAATCTTGTAGATATTTACTGAAGAAATAAGAGATTTATTGAGATGTCGAAATGAGGCTATTAATTACTTCATGCTATTAATTACTTCAGTTGGTGTAGGTACTGGAAAACAAACACTATACTTGGGGTAGAAGAGCTTAGTTAATGTTTACATTGGCCATCAAGTAGCTCCTTAGACTCTCTAAACTCTCTAAGTCTAATCTGCTTATCTTTAAAATTGGAACACTTGCTCTACAAGTGTGAAGATGACCTAAGATAATACACATGAAGAGGTCCCTCGGTGGCTCAGTCTG
>NW_026745308.1:0-2646 GCF_022355385.1 Mustela nigripes
CTCTCCCCTCCTCTCCTTTCCTTCTCTGCCCTCCTTCTCCTCTCCCCGCCCGTCCCGCCCGCCCCTTCCCTTCTCTCTCCCCTCCCTACTCCCGCCCCCGCTTCCTCCCCGCGGAGGATCAGCCTTCCCGAGGGCCTGCCCAGGAGGGTCTCCGCCCGAAGGGGCCGCAGCCCGGGAAGCCGATGAAGCCCACCGTGGGGCTGGACGTTGTGTTTTACGTGGCAGATTGGAGGACAGTGAAACACTCCCTCCTTTTCCTTTAAAAAACAGCGTTTCCTTAAAAATGAGCACGTGAGTGCGGCAGGGGACCGCTTCTCGGGTCCCACAAATCCGGGAAGGGGCCGCTGAGTCGGAGGCCCGGAGTCGAGGGCTTGACTGGGTTGCACGTCGGGTTCCGAGTTTGTCCACACCGCATTCAGGCTCGGTGCCCCGCGACCTGCGCACGCTCCCCGTGGACGCTGCACACACGCGTGTCCGTGCGTGGCCTCGTGCGCACCCCGGTCGGGCGCGGGCTCCGGGCTGGGGGCCCCCCTCCGTGTCCGAGGACCCGCGTCCGCCCGCTGCCGGCGGCCGGGCTGCCCGGCGTGGCCCGCTCACTTCCCACGCGTGTGTCTGGTGGCGGCCGCGGGAGGCCCCCGCAGCAGACCCCCGGGCGAGGAGGGCGGAAGGGCCGAAGGGTCGGGGTCCCGGCGTCCCCGCGCCCGCCGCGTTTCACCAGCGTCCGCCGAGAGAGGGACCGGGAGGTTATTCTCAGGCGGGGCAGGGAGACCGGGAGGTTATTCTCAGGCGGGGCAGGGAGACCTGCGGACGCTCGTCCCCCAGGACGATGCTGCCGACCAGTGACGGGCAAACGGCCTGCGCCGTGGGGTCGGGAAGGAGCGTCGCCTCTCGGACTCCCGGTTGCTCTCCGAAGTGCCCACAGACCAGGGCGGGGAGGCCTGGCCTGCTCCGTCTCGGGGGGCCTGCGAGCTGGCGGGGGGCGGGCGCCGGCTCTCCCTGCGGCCTCCCCGCGGGCTCTCAGGGGAGTCCGGCCTCGGCCTCGGGAAGCCCGCGGGGGCCGGCAGGGACACGACCGCCGAGCGGACGGCCTGACGGCGCCGGGGCGCGCTAACCGGTGTCTTTGGCTCGCAGTCGGTCATCCTCCCCGTGCACAACGCCGAGCCCTGGCTGGACGAGTGCTTGCGGTCCGTCCTGCAGCAGGACTTCCAAGGCTCCATGGAGCTCTCGGTCTTCAACGACGCCAGTCAGGTAGTGCCCGCCTTCCCGGTGGGGACGCGGCCTCGCGCGTCCCTCGGGGCTGTTCCGAGCGAGCTCCTCGTGCTTCCAGGACCGGTCTGCGGCCGTCATTGAGAGATGGAAGGGGCGGCTGGAAGACGCGGGGATCCCCGTGGTCATCGGAGGGCACGACGCTCCTGCACCCCGAGGAGGTGAGTGACCGGGCGGGCTAGCAGTCCACGGCGAGGACACCTTCCGCGCCCTGTGGACTTACACACCGTTAACCTTCGAAACAACACCGCGGGCTCTTCCCCCAGCGAAGAGGCGGTGCTCGGGAGTGAGCCGAGTCCCCAGCCCAGGCCGCAGGGTTCCCGCCGCAACCCCAGGCAGGTGCGGACAGCGAGCGCCGCGGGCTCTTCTTATAGGCGAGGGTGGGTGGGCGGGGGCTGTTGTAAACAGAAAGTCCATTGGAGGGAACCCGGAGCTGGGAGTATAGTGGCTTCTCATTGGCTGGATGGTGGTCGTCTCCATTGGCTGAACTGTGCCCGTCTCTCATTGGCTGGGCTGTTGCCGGGGCAGCAGGAAACCTTAGGTCCCGGAGCTGGGTTAGTGAAGTGGTACCCACCTGCGAGGTGCCTCTCTTCCTGTTGGGTCTGTAGTGATACCCAGGGCTGGCCACAGAGCGCCCCCTGCCGGCCTCCTGACTCTGCTCCAAATAAGATTTTCTTTTCTTAACTTTCATAATAATTTCGTTTTTAAATCCTGGCAGAGTATCCTGAATAATAAAGTTTATCACTTATTAAGAACCCAGTACACCTAAATTTCTTATTCTCTGTTAAGGGTTTCTATGAGATCACCATGCGTACTTTACACTTAGCCTATTAATGCTGTTGGGTGTTTTGATTTTAGTGTGATTGATCATATTATTGATTACCTCTACTTCTTAAAATTATTTCCTTGTGACATTAGATTTCTTTTTGATCATTTTTTAAGTCTTATTAAAAACTAGCTTTTGGTTTCAGTGATTTTCTATATATATTTTTTTCTATTTGTCTGTTTTCTGTTTCCACTCTGATCTGTATTTTCTTTCTTTTGCTTACTTTGGGTTAAATTTGTTCTTTTCCTAATTCTTTTTTTTTCCCCTAAGATCTTACTGATTTATTTATCTTAGAGGGAGAGCACACACATGAGCACATTCAAGTGAGGGGTGAGGCGGGAGTGGGGAGGTGTAAGGGCAGAGGAAGAGAGAATCTCAAGCAGAGACCCAGTGACCCTGAGATCAGGACCTGAGCTAAAACTAAGAGTTTGTTGCTCAACTGACGAGTGAGCCAGGTGTCCCTGTTCTTTTCCTCATTCTTAAGGTGGAAGCTGAGGTCATTGATTTGAGACCTTTCTTCTTGTCTTATATAAGCATTTCTTGATATAAGTTTC
>NW_026745309.1:0-1091 GCF_022355385.1 Mustela nigripes
ATTTCAAAGGAGCAGCCCCTCCAAAGGGCTTATCTTGTCCTATAAGCGTCTTCTCTGGAACCATTCACTCCCTAGAAGTCCAGGTCTGCAGTCATATGTTCCCAATCACGAATTAGAATACTGAGGCAAGTACATTTAGGAAAGCTAGGCTGTTTTAAGTACAGATACTCTCAGGAAATGTGATTATATATGGTTTCCTAACTCCAAAGTTTGACACATTTCTTAGTTGCTATATCATTGAAACAGAGATGAGATGTCACTTAGGGAAATTAAATGTTCTTAGAGGATCACTCAACTCCAAAATCCATAGTCTCATTTTCTAGAAGATTTATTATGTCATTACACCCAGAGTTAACTGGATTCTTTATGGTTAATTCGCTGTAACAAAATTTCCAAAGAATCAACTTATGCTATACTAAAGATGAATAAAACTGGCCAGGGTATATTTTTTTCTTGTAGGAATGTTAATTTGGAAGATCAATTCAATTAAATAACTATTGAATAGCAGGCACTGTTTTTGAAAAAGACAATGATGGTATCTCACCTTACAGAATTTTCAACCCACTGGGGCAGCCAAAGTAATATTCTCAGTAAGCCCATCATCAAGGAAGTGGTTAAAAAACACATGATATGTCCATATGATGACAGACTTTGCAGTCACTATAAAGATTATAAAGAATGATACTTGTAAAGATACAAATGTAGTGATCCGAAAGGGCACGTGCACCCGAATGTTTATAGCAGCAATGTCCACAATAGCCAAACTATGGAAAGAACCTAAATATCCACCAACAGATGAATGGATCAAGAAGATGTGGTATATATACACAATGGAATACTATGCAGCCATCAAAAGAAATTAAATCTTGCCACTTGCAATGATGTAGATGGAACTAGAGGGTATCGTGCTTAACGAAATAAGTCAAGCAAAGAAAGACAACTATCATAGGATCTCCCTGATATGAGGAAGTGGAGATGCTACAGGGGGGGTTTTAAGGGGGTAGGAGAAGACTAAATGAAACAAGATGGGATTGGAAGGGAGACAATCCATAAGTGACTCTTAATCTCACAAAACAAACTGAGGGTTGCTG
>NW_026745309.1:1191-2646 GCF_022355385.1 Mustela nigripes
AAACTGAGGGTTGCTGGGGGGAGGGGGGTTGGGAGAAGGGGGGTGGGGTTATGGACATTGGGGAGGATATGCGCTATGGTGAGTGCTGTGAAGTGTGTAAACCTGGCGATTCACAGACCTGTACCCCTGGGGTTAAAAATATATGTTTATAAAAAAAATTAAAAAAAAATGATACTTGATAGGCTGAGCACTCCTTCCGTGGCAGGTTACTAGTATATGCCAGCCTGGAGTTCTAAGGTTAGGGGTGGAGGTACAGTTTTGGTTCAAAGAACACGTGTGTACAGTTTGACAAACACGTTTTAAAAAGGATTTTATTTATTTATTTGAGAGAGAGTGAGAGAGACAGGAGTCTCTAAGCAGGGGAAGGGGCAAAGGGAGAGAGAGAAGCAGGCTTCCCACTGAGCAGAGAGCCAGACACAGGGCTTAATCCCAGGACCCCTGGATGATGACCTGAGCCAAAGTCAGACGCTTAAGCAACTGAGCCACCCAGGCGCCCCACTTTTTTCTCTGTGTGTTTATGTATTCATTGGGGATATCTGGGTGGCTCAGTGGATGAAGCCTCTGCCTTCAGCTCAGGTCATGATCCCAGGGTCCTGGGATCAAGCCCCGCATCGGGCTCCCTGCTCAGTGGGGAGCCTACTTCCCTCCCTGTCTCCCTGCCTCTCTGCCTACTTGCGATTTCTGTCAAATAAATAGAATCTTTTAAAAAATGTATTCTTCGTATCTTGAATATTCACTCACCATTATGTTTGAGTTATCCACGCTACTCTGTACCTCGGGGATTCATTTTTATTACTTCATTGCATGGTATAACCATTGCATAACTCACTTTTTTCTTTTTCAATTTAATCTCAATTAGCCAACATATAGTACATCATTAGTTTCAGATGTAGTGTTCATCAGTCATTGCATAACTCATTTATCTATTACGATATTGATGGACATTTATTTTCCATGTTTGGCTGTTATAAACAATGCAGTTAAAAACATCCATGTCCTTGTATCTTCATGGATATATATTCTTGTTTCTCTATGGCCATGGCTCTTAAGCTTTAACATACATCAGAATCACCTGGACAGTTTGTAAAAACACAGACTGCTGAGCCCAACCCCTAGAGTTGCTGATGGATTGAGTTTGCAGTAAAGCTCAGGAATTTGGCATTTCTAAGATGTTTCTAGCTGTTGCTGGTACTGTTGGACCAAGGACCACACTTTAAGGACGCCTGCTCTATAGTATCAACCAAGGAGTGGAATGGTTGGGTTCTAGAGTATGTGTAACTTAAGCTTTAGGAGACAGTGCTAAACTGCTTTCTCCGGAGTGGCCGTGTCAATAGCTCCCCCAGTGGTGAATGGCAGTTCTTCCTACTCCATTTTCCTGCCAACGTGTGGTTTCGGCAGGCTGTTTCCCTTTAGCCAATCTGGTGTATGTGGTAACAGTATTCCATTGCTTAACTT
>NW_026745310.1:0-2645 GCF_022355385.1 Mustela nigripes
TAAGAATCAATGAAACAAGATTGGATTGGGAGGGAGACAAACCATAAATGACTCTTAATCTCACAAAACAAACTGAGGGTTGCTTGGGGGAGGGGTTTTGGGAGAAGGGGGTGGGAATATGGACATTGGGGAGGGTATGTGCTTTGGTGAGTGCTGTGAAGTGTGTAAACCTGGTGATTCACAGACCTGTACCCCTGGGGATAAAAATATATGTTTATAAAAAATAAAATAAAAAAATAACAAAAGGGATCTCACAGAGCTCCCTTGTCTTTAGTCATCTATAGGTGTCCCTTTACTATGGAAGGCTTTTGGTTTTTGAACTTTCTAGAAACTTACAAGGGGTGTGAGTGGGTAAAGTTCAAGCATCAAGTGCTATGTCTTTTTTTGATACAGCTTATAACCCCCTCATTAAGCCAAAGGAAGGGTTCTTCTTAGTGGAATGGATCAGAGTGTTTCTGGGAACAGAGGCACAAATGTTCAGGTAGGGCAAGGTTTAAGAACAATTTAATTTTGTTTTCAGTGTTCCAAAATTCATTGTTTATGTACCACACCCAGTACAATTAAAAAATAAAATGAAATCTTTTAAGAGAGAGAGAAAGAGAGAGAGAGAGAAAAGAGCAGTTTCAATGATCCTGCTATCTGTGGTCTGAAAAGCAGAGGAGTGACAGAACTGTTGCTCTTTGGCAATCTCTTAATTTGAAGTTCATAGACTTCAGGGATCTGGCAACTCTCTAAATGCACATGAAAGTATTTTCCTTCTAGAGAAAAAGTGTCTACGTTTTTTCAGTTTCTCACCCACATCTGTTATCCCCCTGAAGTTAAGAACCACTTATTTCCTGAAGGCATGAAAACACAATAAAGTCAAACCTCAATTTATCTTGCTACAAAAGATAAAGCTCAAACAGTTCATTTATTAGTTCACTAAAAACAAACATTGAGGAAAAAGATGGATAGCAGGAGGGCTCTGGGAAAATGATCACCTGATTTTGGTTCTTTTTCTCTTTACAGAGAGAGACTCACAGGCCTACCAAGCATAGGCTGCTTTTCCTTCCAGTACCCAGGAGAGTCTAGGTATTCAGAGCTCTCCGCACCATGACCTGGTCCCCATGAGCTGCCAAAAGATAAATGGCAATGTAAGGGTCTTCTAGATGAGGAGGAAAAATAGAAAAACTACAGCACAAGTCCAGTGCAAAAGAATTGTTAGAAGAACAGAAGAATGATTAAAACAAAAACAAAAGAACTGCTGTTATAAGCAATAGATACCAGGCTTCTATGAATTTGAATTTGACAGCATGATATCTGAATTAAACAACTATGCAGGTAAATTGAAGGTAAGGACGGTTGTTACTGATGCTTCCATGATCAGCTGCAAGGAAAACCTCAAAGTACAGTACAAGGGGAAACCCTGGCTGTCGGCAGCTTGGGGCAGGCAGAGCCCCACGACAGGGTGAGGCCAGGAGGGCGCGGGGAACCGCACAAGCCCCTGGGCATAAAGGAGCCCATGCCCCCGGGGCTCTCCCCAAGGCCTGTTCATGGTGGCGGCTCTTCTTGTGGCACTGTCCCACGTTCCACTGCCTCTCAGCCCACCAGATGGTATGGTATGGCCTCCTCACCTGTGCCTGGAAGGGGAGCATCGCCCAGTGGTCTTCAGTGACCAACATGTGCAAGTGCGTTCCACCAAGGAGGCCTTCGGCTTCGAGGTGACCGTGGTCGCCCCCACCGTCCGTCACGCCATCAGTTTGCTCATGTCGGTGGCCTTCCTCACCCGCTGCCTCGTCTGCTGCGTGAAAAGGAGCGAGCAGCGAGGGACACGGCCACCCGGCTGTGGCTCCCACTGAGAACCGGGCACCTGGAGACGGTGCAGGACGTTTACCTGGGCCCTTGTCAAGAGCCCGAAGAGCAGAGTGGCAGCGGGGAGCCGAGAGCAGACCCGGCCACTGCCCGACCACCGCAGCTTGGCTGCAGAGCTGGACAAGGGCTCCGGAGGGCTGCCCGGCGCAGCCCTCGGCGTGGACTAGGATCCCTGCGCCCACCATCCCAGCGGCTCGCCTGGCTGACAGGACATATTTCCCAAAAGGAGAACCTGGGTGCACCCCGCCTGCCCCACCTTGAGGATGTCCCCACAGCACGCAACCTGCGTCCCCCGGGGTGACAGAGGGCCAGATCTGACCGCATCGCCAGCCACCTGCTCCTGGACGTGTGTCCAGCCTGAGACTAGTCGGTGAAATCAGTGTCCGGGCTTGGCGATCCCACAGGGAGCAGCGCTGGGGACTCCAGCGGGATGTCCTGTCCCAGGGGAGCTCAGCTGGAGCAGTTGTTTAGATGTTTCCCTAAAACTGTCGCGGCGGTTCTGGAACCAGCTGGGGCCTCCATCTAGCCGAGCCCCTTCACAGTGGCTGCAGACGTTTTACGCAAATCTAGCTCTGCCTGGTGTAGGAAGCCGACTGCAGACTTCCCGCAGCTGCTGCTGGCCGCCTGGTCGTCCTTCGCAGGTCAGGGCCTATGCCTGCAAGCAGGGACCTCGCAGGGGGGCTGCATCCTTTATCTGCAAAGGAGTCATGAGGGTGGAGAGATATGGAAGAAACAATTCTTATACTGAAAAAAAAAATACAGGCGACTTGGATGTATGATTTAAGGATCCCCAC
>NW_026745311.1:0-2645 GCF_022355385.1 Mustela nigripes
CTCCGGCAGGAAAACGTGGGAAATTCATCCAGACCCCTTGATCAACCCTCAGCCTCGAACTGTCGCTATACAGAGTCTGAGAACTATCTAACTTGCCAGTTCAGAGCAAGTAAAATTCTAACCGGGGAAAGTAAGAAGCAGCAGATGCTGGTTGGAATTGGTGGAGGAATTAGAAGATCTAAGGAAGAAACATATTTCGGTTAATGCAGTTAGGTCTTTGTTACTGGGTTTTTGTTTGGGGAGGGTTTGTGGGTACAATAATTATGTCATTCTGTGATCATTATAACAATAGTATTTATCTGCCTCTTAAGGTGTTCTAAGTATTTCAGTGGATATGTGATATACCATAATTATGACAAGACTAGTACAGGGCGCCTGGGTGGCTCGGTGGGTTAAGCCGCTGCCTTTGGCTGGGGTCATGATCTTAGGGTCAGTGGGATTGAGTCCCGCTTGGCAGGAAGCCTGCCTCTCTGACTACTTGTGATTTCTCTCTGTCAAATAAATAAATAAAATCCTTAAAAAAAAAAGATTACTAGTAAGCCTGTGACTGATGATTAACTGTTTTGGAGAATCTAATTTCCTTAAATTGAACTCCTGGCTGCAGTGAGTTGTAGCATTTGTTGACTCTGAGATGCCTCTGAAGCACAGGGCTTGGTGTATTGCCCATATAAGGAGCAGGCTATTTTTTAGAAAAACATGGATGGCTGAAATGTCCTTTGATGACACTGAAATAGAGAATTTCTTTCCCCAATTTTCTCTGGGGAAATTAAGAAGGGGGTGGGGGTGCGGACGACACGGGACCTGGAGAGCTCCCCCACATGTTAGGGCTAGGAATCTGTATGACTTTTTAAGGACAGGAGCCACAGAGGTGCAAAGAAGTCTCTCTCCCTAGAATGCAAGCATTAAAGAGTGAAAATATAAATATCAGAATATCAGTCAGAGGCAAAGGACAAAAAAAAAAGAAAAGAAAAGAAAAGAAACCGTTTATATTGGATAGAAGAGTAACATTCTAGCATCTGTCTAGGATCTAGTCCAATTTTTTGTCATGGTATGGCCTCCTTGAGTGGCCAAAGGAGGTGTGGTTAAATGGAAGATCTTCAAATGAAATTTTCAGGTATTCATCCTTTTGTAAGTCTCTCTCAAATACAGGAAAAAAGCAGGACCATTGATCCTTGGCCTCTTTCCAGGACACAAAATAGAGGTAGGATGAGAGAAGCTGTTATCACCCAGATCTTCTGGATTAACTCAGGTATATCCACAAAAGTCTACCTTCCCTAAATGTTACTGGGTCCTGAATGACTATTGAGGGGAAAAACATGTTGGTATTAAATTTGGGAGGAAAGGGAGCTTGGAGGCCCTAAGAAATGGGGCAGCAAAAGAATGCATCTGAAGTGAGAAGATGATTTTTATTTGAATACCTCAACTTTATAGTGTTGCATAATTTAAGTTTCTTATGCAGACTTTGCTCTGGGTGTCTTTTTTGTTTGATCTATGTGTCTACCAAAGAGATCTATACACATTTATTTGAAGAATTCTTTTCAGAGTCTTTGAAGACGATAAGACCTAGGTGCAACCTAGGATGAAGCTTTGGTTGTTCAGTGGTAGAATTCTTGTTCCACAAGAACAATGTGGGAGATCCAGGTTCAACTCCTAGCTAATGCATACACCTTCCACTTTTAAGTTTTTCTTTTTGCACAGAGAAAACGGGTTGATTCTGGGTTCTGGTTTCCAGAAGTGGCAGTGGCAGTGCAGGGAGAAAAATAGCAACAATGCCTCTTTAGTTAATTCCAGAACAGAAGACCTTAAGGAGCTACCCTAAATAAGGATTTTGTAGGGCTCTGAGCCTTGAATTGATCCCACATGTTTGTTGACCTGCAGTGCAGTCATCACCTGGCAAGAGTATGTCTTTGAAGACTCAGATGTACCTGGTGGTTCTCTGCGATTTGAAATTGTACTTAAAACAATTGGCTCAGTGGGTTAAAGCCTCTGCCTCTGCCTTTGGCTCAGGTCATGATCTCTTGTCCTAGGATCGAGCCCCGCATTAGGCTCTCTGCTAAGCGGGGAGTTTGCTTCCCGCCCCCCCCCCCGCCTCTCTGCCTACTTGTGATGGCTCTCTCTCAATCTCTCTCTCTCTGTCAAATAAATGAATAATGATAAAAAAAAAAAAACCGACTGTTACCCTTGTTCTTTATCCTATCCTATCCTTTGGCCACATAGCACATGTAGTGGAATCAAAAAGTGAAGTTCCTGAAGGATAGAAGTGGCTATAGGAGAGGCATTAGGGGCTCAAGGAAGGGAGAAACTTGAATGCAGAGAATTGGGTTGTGGGGCTTCTGACATTCTAAGGAGTTAGGTCCTAGTATGCTGGTCTTGGTAAAATTAAGGACAAGAATGAACTCCATGTGGAGAGACACACTAACAAGAAAATAATTTTTATTGTGACTTTTTGTTTTACTTCACCAAATCTGATCAAAGGAACTTCAGGTTTGTATTAATCGATACACTAATTTTAGAACTGTTTTAGGATTACAAAAAAATTGAACAGATAGCAGGGTTCTCTTATTCAGTTCTCCCAGTTCTATTATTAATATATTGCATTTATATGATACCTATGTTACAAATAATGAACCAATATTGACACATTA
>NW_026745312.1:0-2644 GCF_022355385.1 Mustela nigripes
GTTACCTCAGGTGTCCCAACAAAAGAGGAATTCCAAAGCAGAGCCCTGGGGAAGAGTGAAGGGACAACCCGAACTATGGTTAAAATTTGGGGCCTAGGGGCATGGCAAGCCCAATATGCTGTCTCTCCATCCAGTCACTGAGAAGCCTTACCTGAGATCTGGGCTCAGGCTGAGGGTCACAATGTGTGTTTGTGACCAATGTGGCCAGCAATCATGGGTGGGGCCTCATGGGCCACACTGGTTTCAACTACACTGATTCATGGACAACATGCCAACCACAAGGTTTCTTGCCATGGGGAAAGAGTTCTGATTTCTGCATCATTTTCAAACCCGGGCCGTGATTCGAGATAAGGTCTAGGTTCTGAAGCCTGAAAACCGAGGTTGAGAAGAGATGACTACCAAAGGCCATGAGGGTTCTGATGTGCTCAGTGTGCGGCCTGCTGTCTGGGTAGGGCCAGGAGGTCCAGGATCAGGCTGTGTCAGAAAGGGCATTAGTGCCCAGGTCAGCCTATATATTTGGGGTACAGCCGAATGGCGTGCCCCGTTGATCCTCATTTGGGGTTTCTGGGTAGCCCCAGAGGGCAATGTTTTTCTTCTGGAGGGCAGGCAGAGTGCTGCATTGTAGTTCTGGATTGCCAAACTGAAGGGCTTGTGGGACAGTAGTCTGAGGACGGAATGCTGAGAATCCAAGCTAGGCCTAGGATTCCGGGTGAGGATATGGCAGGCACAATCTATAGACCTGAATCGAGATCTCGTGCATCTGAAGTGTGGGCGTGGATCAGAATATCGCTCAGGTTGGACAGTCAGTCCCTAATGGCCCCTTCTTGAAGGGGGGGTATATCACGAGGCCATGGGAGTTTTCCCACAATGGGAGTTGTGAGAAGCTCCCAACTGCAAAGATTCTTCTGCAGGAGAATTGAGACCTGTTGGTTGGCTCCAGGACAATGATTCCGAGCAGGGTTCTAAGGATGGATGGCTGGGTAGCCCACCTCGCATTCCAATTGTCTCCAAGCAACAAGACAGGTTAGATCTGCTGGATCTGGGGAGCTACCGAAGTGGCTGAGTTGAAATGGAATCTCCCGTGGATGTGTCCTAATGTGATTTTGTGTCTATGGAGACCTTGGAATGAAGCGGTGGCACTGGGGCCCTGAAGGGTTCTCCTAAAAGCGGCTTTCACACAGCTCCATTGTGCAAGTTTCCCATGTGTAGATGAGATTTGTTCTGATGGGTGAGTCAAGAAACAGCCATATGCTGTTATTGAAATCCATTCCTTTGAGGAGAGATGCCTGGAAACCAAAGCAATGGATCGCATTGGTGCCTAGGGGCCTGTTCTTTCCTTTTTACCTCTGGGGACATCAGTATACGGGTCAGAGTGCCGGTAGGTGCTCAGTTGGGCCCAGATTGCCCCTGTTAGACCTGGGAAGCCACAAATATTGTGATGGCCTCAGGGACTTTGGAGGTTTATCCTATTACTAGGGTTGTGGCCATTGGAATGGGCACACACAATTCCCATGGAGTGTGCAAGCACAGTCGTCAGTTTTGGCTCCAGGGGCCTGAGCCCGTAGGGTGTGTAGGCCAGGGCTGTTTGGAGAGTTGTCTGAAAACACAAATTCGGTTTATGTTTCGGGTCATAGGTATGGCAGGACTGATCTACAGACCATGATGAGAACTCTTTGGGATATGAAAATAGGGCGAGTGTGAGGCTCTTGCTCAAGTTTTTATCTCTGGATATCGTGTCACCCATGGTCGTGACATTTCCGGGTGACTTCATGGGAATTGGACGAGACTTACTCTCTGGGGGTTTGGCCCCTTCCAAAGAGTTTGGAGTCATTCTGTAGGAAGGAACAAGTCCGTGGTTTTGTTGTTGTTGATTTGTTTTGTTTTGTTTTTCATCCTAGGTGTCCCAGCAAATGAGAGATTCCAGAGTAGAGCCCTGGGGAGGGGCGACTGGACAACCAGAAATATGGTTAAAAATTGGGGCCTAGGGACATGTCTAGCCCATTATGACATATATTTGTCCAGCCACTGAGAGGACGTACTAGAGGACAGGACACACACTGAGGTTCACAATGCGTGTTTATGCCCTCTTCGCACTCAAGAATGGGCGGGGCTTCAGGGTGAATGCTGGTTTCTCCTACACTGAACGTTGGACAGCATGCCAACCACATGTTTTTTTGCCTTGGGTACGGAAGAATTCTGATTTCTGCATCATTGTCACCCCTGGGTAGTGATTGGAGATAAGGTCTAGGTTCTGAAGCCTGAAAACCGAGATTGAGAAGAGATGACGACCTAAGGCCATGGCAGGTCCAATGAGCTCAGTGTGCGGCCAGCTGTCTGGGTGGGGCCAGGAGGTCCAAACTCAGGCTGTCTCAGAAAGGGCATGAGTGCCCAGGTCAGCCTATATATGTGGAGTACAGCCGAATGGCGTACTGGTTGATCCTCATCGGGGCTTCTGGGTAGCCCCAGAGGGCAATGTTTTACTTATGGAAAACAGGCAGAGTGCTGTATTGTAGTTCTGGATTGCAAAACGGGAGGGCTTGTGGGCCAGTAGTCTGAGGACTGAAGTCTGAGAACCCGAGCTAGGCCTAGGTTTTTGGGTGAGACCTGAATCGAGTTCTCGTGCATCTCGAAGTCAGGGCGAGGA
>NW_026745313.1:0-2644 GCF_022355385.1 Mustela nigripes
GGGTGCCTGGGTGGCTCAGTGGGTTAAGGCGCTGCCTTCGGCTCAGGTCATGATCTCAGGGTCCTGGGATCGAGGCCCGCATCGAGCTCTCTGCTCAGCAGGGAGCCTGCTTCCCTCCCTCTCTCTCTGCCTGCCTCTCTACTTGTGATCTCTCTCTGTCAAATAAATAAATAAAATCTTTTAAAAAAAAAAACAAACAAAAAACCTAACGATATCTCTATGTGATTAACATAACACAATAATTTTTTTTTTTTAATTAAAAAGTAAAGCTAAAAATGAAGGGGAAAAAAAGTTTTGGTAGTTCAAACTTAAACATGCCCTTACCTAATAACTCCACTATTAGGTTTTTTTTTTTTTTTTTTTAAAAGATTTTATGTATTTATTTGATAGACAGAGATCTCAAGTGGGCAGAGAGGCAGGCAGAGACAGAGAGAGGGGGAAGCAGGCTTCCTGCTGAGCAGACAGACTGATGCAAGGCTCAATCCCAGGAGCCTGGGATCATGACCCAAGCTGAAGGCAGAGGCTTTAACCCACTGAACCACCCAGGTGCCCCTCCACTACTAGGTATTTACCTAGGAGAAATAAAACATGCATATTCCCAAAAAGACTTAGAATAATTATAGAAGCTTTATTTTCCTCCAATTTCTTGCTCTCCTCTTTGCTTTATGACTTTTCCCCCTTGTTCACCCAAAAACTAAAGGGATAGGTCTCAGGAATCCCACATTTATGCAGACATTTTGTAATTGACGGCCAATATTTGGGAAAACCTGGGCTTATTCTCCTGTTGTCCATGTTGCATATAAGTGTGGAGATGACAGCTATGATTCATCAATCTTGCATCAGAAGAACTAAATTCAGAAGTTATTTGCCTTTTTTGGATTTCTGCCTTTTTGGATTTCTGCCTTTCCTACATGTTTGGTTTTGAAGAATTGTCTGGTTATTGTTGTTGTTTGCTTGTTTATTTTGTTTTGTTTTGTTTGCCTTCTTGTGAATAAAGTGATTTGTTTAAATATGAGTGTATGCTGGTGCGTATGTATGTTATATACACATGCATGTCTCCATATTTTTGGTTATTTTCCCACCACATTTGTAAAAAGTTTTAAACTTTTATTTTTTTTTTAAATTTTTGATACAAAGATTTATTTATTTTAGAGAGAGGGTGCACAGGTTGGGGGAGGGTTAGAGGGAGAGGGAGAGAGTGACTCTCAAACAGATGCCCCACTGAGTGAGGAACCCAACACAGGGCTTCATCTCAAGACCCTGATACCATGACCTGTGCTGAAATCAAGAGTCCGTCTCCTGGCCAACTGATCCTCTCACAGTGGTTTTTTCTAGAAACTGGAGACTATCATTCTGCCTTCTTACTTTAATTTCAATCACATATCAAATTTTAATGTGTGTATGGATTTGTTTAATACTGTCTATTTTTTCCATATTTAATTCATTGATGGCACATACTTTAATCATCATATTTTGTAGTGTCAATTAAGATTGGGCTATCAGATTCCTACACATTGTATTTCTTCTGTAAAATTATATTAGTGATATTTGGCCTTTGTTTTTTCATATCAATTTAAGTATCAGTTTGTCAAGCCTCACAAAAATTTTGTTGTTATTTGATCAGTTTATATATCAGTTTGTATATTCTATATCAATTGCATACTGATCTTACCCACTATAATTGTTCTAATATTTTGCCAGTAGATTGTCTAATAATTTGGTATTAGATTTATAGATAATATTTATTATTTATATATGCATGATTTTCCAAATATAAGATTTATACACATAAGAGATTTATATATAAAAATATACATATAATCAAAACAAGATATATATATATAAAAGAGTATATATATATAATCAAAAACCTCTAAATAAGGAGAGTAAATCTCAATCTTTTAACTTTTTTCAAATTTTTCAAATTCTTCAAATTTCAAATTTTTCAAATTTATTTCTTTGTCTTATTGTACTTTTATGGCTGGTAACAATATCTGTTTGTGTTTGTATTCATTATGGATTCTGAGGTGAGACTTTTAGATATTCTAACTTCTTCTTGGTCCATATCCCAAATGTGAAAACATGCACACACAGACACATAGAAATACAAACTCAAAAGCCATAGTAGGCCTAAAGAAATAATTTTGAATTATCAAACACCTGAAAACATGGGGTTGTCTAATTTTGTTTTTCACGTTATTAAAGAAAATTATGAAGTCTGATCCTTCTGTTTGATGATATCTGTAGTTTTTTTTTTGTTTTTGTTTTGTTTTTTGATAGAAACATGTAATCAGGCTGCTTTTGAGATTTTCTCTTTGTCTTTGGTTTGAGAGCTCTTACAACAAAGTTCCTAGGTTTGGTTGTCTTTGAATTCATCCCCCTTTGTTTTATGAAGTTTCTTGAATCTATGACTTGATGTCTTATCTCTATTTTAGAATTTTCTTAGCTGTTATCTATTTAAATCCTACCTCATTATCCTCCGTTTTCTTGCATCTCTAATTACATGTACATTAGAATTTTTTACTATGTCCCATACATTTTTTAATACTTATATTTTAAATATCCCACTTTCACGTTCTCTGTGCTTCAATCTAATTTATCTACTGATTTGTTTTCCAATTCACTAGTTTTCTGTTCTGCTGTT
>NW_026745314.1:0-2644 GCF_022355385.1 Mustela nigripes
GTGATTCACAGACCTGTACCCCTGGGGATAAAAATATATGTTTATAAAAAAAAGTTACTATTTCTTGAATGTGCATTATGTCCAAATCTTGATGCTAAATATTTAATAATAACAATCTCATTTGGTCTCCATAATAATGTGAGATAGATACTATTATTTTTTTTATTTTATAGGTGAATTAACAGTCTCAGAGCATTCAGTTACTTGACCAAATCACACACCTAGAAAGTGGTAGAACCAATCAAATGATTGACCCCTTGCTCTTTGCCGTTGTCACGTGCTTTCCAATATTTATTGAGCAGCCAAACACAATACGAGGTACTGATAATACAACAATGTAAAAGACAGATGACCCTGCTTTCATGGGACTTTTTTCCTCATAGTGAGATTGATCTTAAAACTTATTTAAAAAATGGGCAGAAGACATGAAGAGACACTTCTCCAAAGAAGACATACAAATTGCTAACCGATACATTAAAAAAATGTTCATCATCATTAGCCATCAGGGAGATTAAAATCAAAACCACATTAAGATACCACCTTACACCAATTAGAATGGACAAATTTTGTTTATAATAATACAGGCTTATCTTGGGTATCTTGGGATGTCTGAGTGGCTCAGTGGGTTAAAGCCTCTGCTTTCAGCTTAGGTCATGATATCAGGTTCCTGGGATCAAGCCCCGTATCAGGTTCTCTGCTCAGCAGGGAAATAGATGAATTAATTGGCTAGAGAGAATACTGTTATGTCCACTTTCAACAGGATCATTTAGAACTTCTATACAACTGAAACACAACTCCTTATGAGACTCCATATGGCCTGGCTTATAAATGCAAATTAAAATAAATAATTGAGGGAGTAGCTGAATTTTTTTCCTCACATCATCTGTTGTCCTCTGATTAGATGCCTATGTTGGCAACAGTGGATCTCCTGAAGAGGAGATCAAAGCAACTAATTATGTGCAAATAATCCTATTTGTACGTTAAGAAACAAACCTCTTCCTTTTACAGTCACACTTTTGCATGTATCAATCAAAGGGACACATTCACACCAACCTTCACGGCAGCAATGTCCACAATAGCCAAACTGTGGAAGGAGTCAAAATGCCCTTCAATAGATGAATGGTTAAAGAGGATGTGGTTCGTTTATGCAATGGACTGTTACTTAGCCATCAGAAAGGAGGATTACCCAGAATTTACCTCGACATGAATGGAACTGGAGGAGATTATGTCAAGTGAATTAAGTTAAGCGGAGAATAGTATCATATGGTTTCACTCATATGTAGAACATAAGGAAAGGTATGGAGGACATCAGGGGAAGAAAGGGAAAACTAAAATGGGAAATCATATGGGGAGAGGAACCATGAGAGTCTATGGACTCCAGGAAAGAATCTTAGGGATTTAGAAAGGAGTGGGGAGTGGTATGGGATAGCCCGGTGATGGGTATTAAGGAGGGAATGTGTTATAATGAGCACTGCTGTTATACATGAATACTGAATCATGCAACACTATATCAAAAACTAATGTAGAGACAAGATGGTGGGAAACTAGGAGGAGGCGCCTTTTCAACCTGTACCCTAAAGTGAGCTGATTACCTACCAAAGAACTCAGATCACCCATGAAATCAGCCTGAGATCAGAATTATACACATCTGGATCTCTACAGGGGCAGAAGACACCAGTGGGAAGGTAAAGCGGAGTAGGAACATTGGACTGATATCGGAAGATAAACAAAAGGGGGAGGGAGCCACCAGAGGCGACCCATTGGAAAGTAATACCCCTAATACAAGAGTGCCCTGCATTTGGGGACCAGCATTAACTTGGAGACTGGTTGAAAGCACTCCAAAAGAGCAAAGGATTGCAGGGGAGGGGGATTGTGGGAATTGGGGCAGCTAGGGACAGGGGCTTAAGTCCCCGGACCCAGGACAACCTCCCCTGATGCTGAGCCAGAGAGAGTGCAGCAGAGAAACCAGATCTTGGTCCCTGAGCCATCAGCCCGCCTGAGATTGCCTGGGGTTGGGCTCCTGTGAGGGCCTGGGAGCCACACCAGATGGCAGAACGTGGAGCCCTGCTACAGGCCTAAGACACCTGTGCCCCTCACCCTCCCCTGGGAGAGGTGCACAAAGGCCCACCAGAGCTCTTAGACCCACACCATTGTTTCAGAGCCTGAGATTCATGCCCCAAACTCTCCCCTGAGAGAGGTGTGAGAAGGCAAAGCCTGGTGCTTTCGACCTGTGCCCCGCTCTCAGAGCATGAGTCCCGGGTGCAGCCCAAAGCCTTCCCTGAGAGAGGTGCTTACAAGCTGGGCACTCTAAGACCCAGAAAGACCAGGCACTCCCAGCCCGGCCAGCAGGAAAACCTCAGGGTGCTATCACTGCTTGGAAACTCTCTGGTGGTCTGGAGTTGCCCAGACAGCCACCACTGCCATGGTTTTGGGTACAAGCAAAGAAGATCCTGCGTCCCCAGGGACCGCTACTTGGAACCTGCTCTGCCAGCGGCCAAGGGGGAATTTATATGGGTTCTGCAGCCAGACTGAGGCTTCCCTCTGAGAGGGAGGTCAGGGTGTAGTTTGCTTTCCTCTAAACCTACAAAAACCATCAAAAGTGGTCAAGGTGAGAGAAAAAAAAAAAAAGTGAACAAACATAAAA
>NW_026745315.1:0-2644 GCF_022355385.1 Mustela nigripes
GATTTCTTAAGAGGACTCCTAAGCTCTTCCAGAGCCATTTTTGTTCATGGATAGCTTTCTGACTATTAATCTTTGTGAAGGAATGGAGGTCTCTTACCTCATTATTTTGGTGATGTCACTCCCACCTTTCCCAGATTTTTAAATGCACTCCAAAATTTGTGAATCATTCTGCAAGATAGTAAAGGAGGGAGAAGTCAAGAACCATGTTTTATTGATCTTGGGTCAGCACAATTCCTTATATTGACAGTCATTAAAAATTTATCTTATTTACTTATCATCACTGTTACTTTTAGAATTAACTTTGGATTTAAAAGCTATAACATTTTTATTATTTTTTTTATCAAGCTCTAGAAGGCCATACCACAGTCTGGGGAGTCATCAGTGCCATCGCTGTCCATCAAAGTCAGCTATTCTCATCACCAGACCATCTCAGAAGAGCAGGAGAGGCCCCTACAGAGCATCTATTTGACTCATGTTGACCCATAAAGAGTACAGTACAAGACTCACCATGGGAATGTCTGCTGGAGATCCCACTAAAGTGGAGACCTTGGCAAACACCATTGGAAGAAATAAGCAACAGGGGACTCCTGTTCTGAAGGTGGTTCAGTGAAAGGCAGCAGTGGCCACACCGAATCTGCATTGGGAATAGTGGGCCTCATTAAGCAGCACTATGTAGAGATCCTTCTATATTTGCACTATTTAGACAGTGTAAACTGCAAACACTAAGAGTTTGAATCTGTCCATTGCAGCAAGCCTGGCGGCTTGCAAAGAATCCCCAAAATTTATCTGGGGAGCTAGGGTTAACAATTTTGGATTTGTGGGGAACCAATGTTCATGTTGTCATTGGTTGTCATTAGTTCATGGGTTGAAGCAGTAATCTCAGAATCTTAGGAGGCTAAATGAAACATTTCTATAGGCTGCATGTTCCAGGGAGGCCCTACACCTCCCAATGGAAGACATAGCTTATTATCTGGGCCAAAGAATTTGGATACAACCTTAATTGGCCATACTTTTATAAAGGTTTGAAACAACTCCAATAGGTTATCTAAAATATTGGTTTGATCAAAAGAATCTTAAGACTTATTTAAAAAGTCTTCAGTTGTAGCACAAAAGTAAAAGGGAAAAGTGCAAAGATCTGAGGTAACAAAGAAATTAAAAAAAATCAAATACATGGATATATAGAAGAAGATGAAATTGTAAACTAGATCATACAGGGTGCTTTGTAGACTATCTTTAAAAGTGTGTGTTTTATGTATGATAGGACGTCACTGAAAGATTTTTTTTTTAAGATTTTATTTATTTATTTGAAAGAGAGAGATAGTGAGAGCACAAGCAGAGAGGAGAGGGATTGTTTTATTTACTTTTTGGCTGTTATGCATAATGTTATGAACATTTTTTTTCAAAGATTTCATTTATTAATTTGAGAGAGAGAAAGAAAGAATGAGAGAGAGAGAGAGAGAGCCTGAAAGGAGAGGTCAGTGGGAGAAGCAGACTCCTCACCAAGTGAGCCTGATGCAGGATTCAGTCCTGGGGTTCCAGGATCATGACCTGAGCCAAATGCAGTCACCCAACAAACAGCTACCCAGGTGCACTGCTATGGACATTATTGGGTAATCCTAACTGGTTTTGGGGGTCATGATCATGGTCCCCAGACAAGCAACATAGGTTGACTAGTAAAGTTGAAAAATATTTTTCAGATACTTTTGAGTTTCTACTATGACTTTTGATGACATTAAGTGCTGAGATTTGGAACATAATTATGTTTGGGTTAACTATCCTAAGACTTGGGGATTGTTTTATTTTTGTTAATGTGTAGGTGTGAAAAACAATTGCTGTGTAATTTTATATGCTGTAGATCCTTCATAGTGAGGCTGCTGAGCTGTGTGGCAAGCAAACAGACACAAAATCTGAGGTCCTGAACTGCAGCCAGTCTACAGAAAGTCAGTCCAGGCTGCAGCTTCTTAAGGAACGAAGACATGGGGTGCCTGGGTGGCTCAGTGGGTTAAAGCCTCTGCCTTCAGCTCAGGTCATGATCTCAGGGTCCTGGTATCGAGTCCCATATCAGACTCTCTGCTCAGCAGGGAGCCTGCTTCCCTCTCTCTCTCTCTCTGCCTGCCTCTCTGCCTACTTGTGATCTCTGTGTGTGTGTCAAAAAAATAAATAAATCTTTAAAAAAAAAGAATGAAGACATGAAAAATTCATTTAACTGAAATTGAGCAGAATGAGCAGTTGAGGAAAATGATTATATAGACTTTAAACTGCAATTGGGGACTTTAATTTCTTGGATTCATAATGCACAGGGACAGCAGAATTTTTTCACACTTTAGCCCTTTGGGACTTCAGCTAAAAGATTTTGGATTTTAATTTTTTAAGATTTATATCTTTTAATTATATCACTGGGAAATTAACAATGGGATTTTTTTCTTGATTTTAGGAGTATCACATTATGTTGATATATGATTTTTGGAATATTTTAATTTAATTTGGAAGATTTAATTTCATTTTAATGTTTTATCGTTGTTATTTAACCTCACTGCAGAAACTCTGAGAGGCTATGTTGGGCAATAATATAGCTGGACAAATTTTCAAATAAGAAATAGAACAGAAGTGAACGTTCATCTTTAAATTCAGAATGGCCACTGAG
>NW_026745316.1:0-2642 GCF_022355385.1 Mustela nigripes
AGGACAGAAGTCTGAAAACACAAACTCAGCTTATGTTTGTGGACGTAGGTATGGCAGTCCCGATCTACAAACCATGAGAAGACATCTTCAGGATATGAAGATAGTGTGAGTCTGAGGCGCTTGCTCACTTTTGTCTCTGGATTTTGTTTCAGCGATGGCCGTGGAATGTCGAGGAGGCCTCATGGGCCATGGACGAATCTTGCTCTCTGTGGATTTGGCCCAATCCCAATTGTTTTTCGTCTATCTGTTGCATGGAGGACTCCTTTAAGGGTTGTTACATCAGGTGTCCCACCAAAAGAGGAATTCCAAAGCAGAGCCCTGGGGAAGAATGAAGGGACAACCCGAACTATGGTTAAAAATTGGGGCCTATGGGCATGGCAAGCCCAATATGCTGTCTCTTCATCCAGCGACTGAGAGGCCTTACCTGAGGACTGGGCTCAGGCTGAGGGTCACAATGTTTTTTTTGTGACCAATGTGGCCTGCAAGCAGGGTGGGGCCTTATGGGCCACAGTGTTTTCAAGTACTCTGAACCTTGGACAACATGCCAACCACAAGGTTTCTTGCCATGGGGAAAGAGTTCTTATTTCTGCATCATTTTCAAACCCGGGCTGTGATTGGAGATAAGGCCTAGGATCTGAATCCTGAAAACCGAGGTTGAGAAGAGATGAAAATCTAAGGCCATGGCGGGTCCGATGTGCTCAGTGTGCGGCCAGCTGTCTGGCTGGGGCCAGGAGGTCCTGGCTCAGTCTGTGTCAGAAAGGGCATTAGTGCCCAGGTCAGCCTATATATTTGGGGTACAGTCGAATGGCGTGCAGGTTGATCCTCATTTGGGGTTTCTGGGTAGCCCCAGAGGGCATTGTTTTTCTTCTGGAGGGCAGGCAGAGTGCTGCATCGTAGTTCTGCATTGCCAAAATGGAGGGTTTGTGGTTCAGTAGTCTGAGGACGGAAGTCTGAGAACCCAAGCTAGGCCTAGGTTTCTGGGTGAGGATATGGCAGGCACAACCTACAGACCTGAATCGAGATCTCATGCTTCTGAAGTCAGGGCGAGAATCAGATGATCGCTCAGGTTGGACATTCTGTCCCTGATGGCCCCTTCTTGAAGGGGGTGGTGTATCGCGAGGCCATGGGGGTTTTCCCACGATCGGAGTTGTGAGAAGCTCCCAACTGCAAAGATTCTTCTGCAGGACAATTGAGACCTGTTGGTTGGCTCCAGGACAAGGATCCCGAGCAGGGTTCTAAGGATGGATGGCTGGGTAGCCCACCTGGCATTCCAATTGTCTCCAAGCAACAATACAGGTTAGATCTGCTGGATCTGGGGGAGCAACCGAGGAGGCTGAGTTGAAATGGACTCTCCAGTAGATGTGTCCTAATATGATTTTGCGTCTATTGAGACCTTAGAATGAAGCGGTGGCACTGGGGCCCTGAAGGGTTCTCCTAAAGAGAGGCTTTCACACAGCTCCTTCGTGCAAGTTTCCCATGTATAGATGAGATTTGTTCTGATGGGTGAGTCAAGAAACAGTCATATGCTTTTATTGCAATCCAGGCCTCTGAGGAGAGATGCCTGGAAACCAAAGCAATGGATCCGATAGGTGCCTAGGGGCCTGTTCGTTCCTTTTTACCTCTGGGGCATCAGTCTATGGGTCTGAGTGCCAGTAGGTGCTCAGATGGGCCCAGCTTGCCCCTGTTTGTCCTGGGAAGCCACAAATATTGGGATGGGCTCAGGGACTTTGGAGGTTTATACTCTTAGTATGGTTGTGGCCATTGGAATGGGCACATACAATTCCCTTGGAGAGGGCAAGCACTTGCGTCAGGTTTGGCTCCAGGGGCCCTAGCCTGTAGGGTGTGTAGACCAGGGGTGTTTGGACAGTTTTCTGAAAACACAATCTCGGCTTATGTTTCGGGTCATAGGAATGGCAGGACTGATCTACAGACCATGAGGAGAACACTTCGGGATATGAAAAAAGGGCGAGTGTGAGGCTCTTGCTCAAGTTCTTGTCTCTGGATATCGTGTCACTCATGGTCGTGAAATTTCCGGGTGACTTATTGGGAATTGGACGAGTCTTACTCTCTGGGGGTTTGGCCCCGTCAAAGGAGTTTGGGGTCACTCTGTGGGATGGAAGAAATCCGTTTTTTTTGGTTGTTGTTGATTTGTTTTGTTTTGTTTTTCTACCTCCGTGTCCCACCAAATGAGGGATTCCAGAGTAGAGCCCTGGGGAGTTGTGACTGGACAACCAGAAATCTGGTTAAAAATTGGGGCCTGGGGACAAGTCAAGGCCAGTATGACATCTAATGGTCCAGCCGTTGAGAGGATTTAGTAGAGGTCAGGTATCAGGCTGAGGGTCACAATGCGTGTTTATGCCCTCGTCACACTCAAGAATGGTCGTGACCTCAGGGTGAATGCTGGTTTCTCCTACACTGAACATAGGACAACATGGGAACCACAAGGTTTCTTGCCTTTGGTAAGCAGGAGTTCTGATTTCTGCATCTCAGTCACCCCTGGGCAGTGATTGGAGATAAGGTATATGTTCTGAAGCCTGAAATCTGAGGTAGGGCAGGGATGATGACCTAAGGCCATGGCGGGTCTGATGTGCTCAGTGTGCGGTCAGCTGTCTGGGTGTTGCTCAGGAGGTCCCGGCTCAGGT
>NW_026745317.1:0-2641 GCF_022355385.1 Mustela nigripes
CAGAGTAGAGCCCTGGGGAAGGGCGACTGGACAACCAGAAATCTGGTTAAAAATTGGGGCCTAGGGACATGTCAAGCACATTATGACATCTAATTGTCCAGCCTTTGAGAGGACGTACTAGAGGACAGGACTCACGCTGAGGGTCACAATGCGTTTTTAGGTCCTCGTCGCAATCAAGAATAGATGGGGCCTTAGGGTGAATGCTAGTTTCTCCTACACTGAACGTTGGACAACATGCCAACCACAAGGTTTCTTGCCTGGCTAAGGAAGAGTTCTGATTTCTGCATCACAGTCACCACTGGGCAGTGATTGGATATAAGGTCTAGGTTCTGAAGCCTGAAATCTGAGGTAGGAAAGAGATGATGACCTAAGGCCTTGGCGTGTCTGATGTGCTCAGTGTGCGGTCAGCTGTCTGGGTGTTGGTCACGAGGTCCGTGCTCAGGTTGTCAGACAGTACATTAGTGCCCAGGTTACACTATATATTTTGGGTGCATTCGAGTGCCGTGTAGGTTCTTATCTGAAGAACTCTTCTGGATTCTGTATCAGCGATGGCCGTGGAATGTTGGGGAGGCCTCATGGGCCATGGACGAATCATGCTCTCTGTGGACTTGGCCCGATCCCAATGGTTTTTCCTCAATCTGTGGGATGGGAGGACTCCTTTCAGGTTTGTTACCTCAGGTGTCCCACCAAAAGAGGATTTCCAAAGCAGAGCGCTGGGGAAGAGTGAAGGGACAACCTCGAACTATGGTTAAAAATTGGGGCCTAGTGGCATTGCAAGCCCAATATGCTGTCTCTCCATCCAGCCACTGAGAGGCCTTACCTGAGGACTGGGTTCAGTCTGAGGGTCACAATGTGTGTTTGTGACCAATGTGGCCCACAAGCATGGGCGGGGCCTCATGGGCCACACTGGTTTCAACTACACTGAACCTTGGACAACATGCCAACCACAAGGTTTCTTGCCATATGGCAAGAGTTCTGATTTCAAACCCGGGCAGTGATTGGAGATAAGGTATAGGTTCTGAAGCCTGAAAACCGAGGTTGAGAAGAGATGACGACCTTAGGCCATGGAGGTTCCGATGTGCTCAGTGTGCGGCCAGCTGTCTGGGTGGGGCCATGAGGTGCAGGCTCAGGCTGTGTCAAAAAGGGCATTAGTGCCCAGGTCAGCCTATATATTTGGGGTACAGCCAAATGTTGTGCCCTGTTGATCCTCATTTGGGGTTTCTGTGTAGCCCCAAGGGACATGTTTTTCTTCTGGAGGGCAGGCTGTGTGCTGCATTGTAGTTCTGGATTGCCAAACTGGAGGGCTTGTGGGCCAATAGTCTGAGGACGGAAGTCTGAGATGCCAAGCTAGGCCTCAGTTTCTGGGTGAGACCTGAATCGAGACCTCGTGCCTCTGAAGTCAGGGCGAGGGTCAGAGGATCGCTCAGGTTAGACATTCTGTACCTGATGGCCCCTTTTTGAAAGGGGGGTGGATCACGAGGGCATGGGGGTTTTCCCACGATCGGAGTTGTGAGAAGTTCCCAACTGCAAAGATTCTTCTGCAGGACAATTGAGACCTGTTGGTTGGCTCCAGGTTAACGATTTCGAGCAGGGTTCTAAGGATGTATGGCTGGGTTGCCCACCTCGCATTCCAATTGTCTCCAAGCAACAAGACAGATTAGATCTGCTCGATCTGGGGGAGCAACTGAGGAGGCTGAGTTGAAATGGACTCTCCCGTGGATGTGTCCTAATATGATTTTGTGTCTATGGAGACCTTGGAATGAAGCGGTGGCACTGGAGCCCTGAAGGGTTCTCCTAAAAAGAGGCTTTCACATAGCTCCATCGTGCAAGTTTCCCATGAGTAGATGAGATTTGTTCTGATTGGTGAGTCAAGAAACATCCATATGCTGTTATTGAAATCCAGGCCTCTGAGGAGAGATGACTGGAAACCAAAGCAATGGATCCGATAGGTGCCTAGGGGCCTCTTCATTCCTTTTTACGTCTGGGGACATCAGTCTACGGGTCTGAGTGCCGTTAGGTGCTCAGGTGTGCCCTATTGCCCCTGTTTGTCCTGGGAGCCACAAATATTGGGATGGCCTCAGGGACTTTGGAGCTTTATAAACTTAGTAGGGTTGTGGCCATTGGAATGGGCAGATACAATTCCCATGGAGAGGGCATGCACAGTCGTCAGGTTTGGCTCCAGGGCCCTGAGCCTGTAGGGTGTGTAGGCCCGGACAGTTTGGACAGTTGTCTGAAACACAAACTCGGCTTATGAATGCTTGTTTCTCCTACACTGAACGTTGGACAACATGCCAACCACAATGTTTCTAGCCATGGGTAAGGAAGAGTTCTGATTTCTGCATCACAGACAGCCCTGGGCAGTGATTGGATATAAGGTCTAGGTTATGAAGCCTGCAAACTGAGGTAGGGAAGAGATGATGACCTAAGGATATGGCGGGTCTGATGTGCTCAGTGTGCGGTCAGCTTTCTGGGTGTTGTTCACGAGGTCCGGGATCAGGTTGTCTGACAGTGCATTTGTGCCCAGGTTAGACTATATATTTTGGGTGCATTCGAGTGCCCTGTAGGTTCTTATCTGAAGAACTCTTCAGGATATGAAGAATGAGCGAGTCTGAGGCGCATGCTGAGGCTTTTGTCTCTGGAT
>NW_026745318.1:0-2641 GCF_022355385.1 Mustela nigripes
GTGATTCACAGACCTGTACCCCTGGGGATAAAAATATATGTTTATAATATTCAAAAAAAAATAGTGTCAACAACAATAATAACAACAGCAACAAAAAGCCCCTACTGTTGTCTACTAATTATTCATTTTCTAGATTTTTTTTCATGATAAATTTTAAATTCCAGGCTAATCAACAAGTCTGACAAAGGATTTGGTGGAGGAAGGAATTTAAAATACAGAGCATTCTTGGTTTCTCTGTATTAATGGAAGGAGTCAGAGAAAAGATAATTCTAAAAGGGATGTAACAGATTTTAAACATAAATTATATTTTTCTGGTTTGTGCCTTAGACTAGATTTATAAAGCACCAAATTATAATTTTGTTTCTTTTTCTTTAAAAAAAGTGTGTGTGTGTGTGTGTGTATATATATATATATATACACATATATATATAAATTATAGATATATACTTATATAACTTTATAACATATACTTTTATAACTTTATAAGAAAAATTAATATGCAAAGATGAATTTATATTAGTTTAAATTTGCTTCTAGTTAATATACGTATAGGTACAGTTCTGAATAGTTGTAATCAGGGGGTGTCTCTGTGTGTCCACTTCTTTCATGTGCCATAATTTTATATTAACATACCCCATGAGGTTAACATTTTTTGAAGAATATAAGAGAACTCTAATACCTTTGCACTTCAGTATAATTTTGAATGGTTCTTTCTGTTACTATTTTCTTATTTTGCATAACATTCCTTAATTAGGGGTACCTAGGTTGATTCTCTTTTTTTTCCCCACGCTTAAAATAGAACGACTATGAAAATCTTTATGAAATTAATTTGTCCTTTGATTCCTTGGAGTGTGAGAAGATAAGCAAGGTCATTCATTAAGTAAAAAATATGCACGGAATTATAGCTCTTTTTATAACTTTATTCCCAATTTATTTCCTAGAACTGTTTTTTTAGTGGATAAGGAGAGAGTATATGTAGTTTGAAAAAAAACATTATCAATATTTTAGTTTAATTTTATATTTTAAAATTATTATTTAATAACTCAAGCTACAGAAAACAAAACCATGAAATTCTGTTGGAGAAGAGAAGTGCATGGTACAGAAACACTACTCAGTGAAGACAGAAGCAACTGGAAAGCTTCAGCTTGTATTTATTTATTTTTAAAAAATTTTATTTTGAAATTTAAAACAGTTTTATTAAAGTATAGTTAAGATACAGGGTTATATCAGTTTCAGGTGTACAGTATAATGATTCAACAGTTCTATACATGACTCAGTGTTCCTTATGGTAAGTGTACTCCTAATTCCGAAAGCAGAGACTGAGTGACTAAGGAGGAGGTGGTGCAGAAGTACCCTAGGTGAGTTGAAGAAGCCAGCTTGACTTTGCAGAAATTTCCATCAAGGATCCCAGCAAGGTGTGGGCATTCTCTCTGCATTTTAATCAATTTACCTGTAACTTTAACGTTCTTACAAACCACCTGGAGATCTTGTTAAAATACAGATTCTGAGTCAGCAATTCTGGGGCAAGGCCCGAGACCCTGCATTTCTAACAAGTTCCCAGGTGATGCTGATGTTATTACCCTGGCAATGTAATTTGGACTGCCGCGTTTTAGATCTCCTCCATCCATGACCATAGGGTAATGAGAGTTGAGTACAGGGGATTCTTGGTCAGTTACTTTGTGACTTGAAAGTGGAAGAGATGAACTACTGGCTTATTTGTGGGGTGAAGCAATTCTGCTCATTCAGAAATCTGAGGGGCGGGGGAGTAGGAAATTGTTAATATTAGATGGGTTAATCACGAGAAATTTTAGTTGCCACTGACACCAGGTTGTTCAGAGACTGAAGGAGGTAAGGGCTTTTGAAGTGGTACTCAGGTTCCTGCTGCTTAACTGAAAGTGAGATAAGATCAGATTCGTTAGGAAACAATTTTCAAAACAGACTCATTTATTTTGACTAAATGAGGCTGAATGATAGTAGGGAGAGAGATTCTTTGTATTTTTTTAGAGATTCGCCGTTTCAGAAAGTGAAAACTGGTTGCTTACGATTTTGCTTGCCTCGTTGCTGAGATTTTAAATAATGCATTTCCACATCACCTCTAATGATACGGAATTACTGCCATTAATCGCTTCCCATCGGGAAATTGGAACCAAGGACCTATGCTATTTCTCTGCTTCTATCTCCATCTTGCTATGTGACGAAGAAAATCACTTAAAGCCTTATGTTTCAAGTTCCCATGGTGAAAAATGGAAATCAAAGCCCTTGCCTTGTTCCCTGTAGAGTACGTACTGTAACCAGTGGGCTTTGAGGTAGATTTTATTGCTTTAAAAAAAAAAAAAAGACTTTAACAACGTAACATTATATATTTATTTAACATATTATATATATGCATGTATCAAGCTATTTTAGGTATGATCTAAATATGCTGGCAAAAATGAAATATTTCCTATAATCACACCAGCAATTAAATTGAATATTTTTGGTTTCACAAATTGAATGAACCTGATTGCAGTATTTTGATTTTTTTTTTTTTTTTTTTCTCTTTAGGTAATCACTACTGATGTATATTGATTAAAAATATAGTAATTTAATCCACATTTTAAAAAAGATTTATTTATTCATTTTTTAAAATTTCTTTTCAGCG
>NW_026745319.1:0-2641 GCF_022355385.1 Mustela nigripes
CAGTCTACGGGTCTGAGTGCCGGTAGGTGCTCAGATGTGCCCATATTGCCCCATTTTGTCCTGGGAAGCCACAAAAATTGGGATAGCCTCAGGGACATTGGAGGTTGATCCTATTAGTAGGGTTGTGGACATTGGAGTGAGCACATACAATTCCCTTGAAGAGGGCAAGCACCGTCGTCAGGTTTGACTCCAGGGGCCTGAGCCTGTAGGGTGTGTAGGCCAGGGCTGTTTGGACAGTTGTCTGAAAACACAAACTCGGCTTATGTTTCGGGTAATAGGTATGGCAGGACTGATCTTCAGACCATGAGGAGAACTCTTCGTGATATGAAAAAAGGGCGAGTGTGAGGCTCTTCCTTAAGTTTTTGTCTCTGGATATCGTGTCACTCATGGTCGTGAAATTTCCGGGTGACTTCATGGGAAATGGACGAGTCTTACCCCCTGGGGGTTTGGCCCCGTCCAAAGAGTTTGGGGTCATTCTGAGGGATCGAAGAAGTCCGTTGTTCTGTTGCTGTTGATTTGTTTTGTTTTGTTTTTCAACCTCAGGTGTCCCACCAAATGAGGGATTCCAGAGTAGAGCCCTGGGGAGGGGCGACTGGACAACCAGAAATCTGGTTACAAATTGGGGCCTAGGGACATGTCAAGCCCATTATGACATCTAATGATCCATCCACTAAGTGGACGTACTAGAGGACAGGACTCACGCTGAGGGTCGCAATGCGTGTTTATGCCCTCGTCGCACTCAAGAATGGGCGGGGCCTCAGGGTGAATGCTGGTTTCTCCTACACTGAACGTTGGACAACATGCCAACCACAAGGTTTCTTGCCATGGGTAAGGAGAGTTCTGATTTCTGCATCACAGTCACCGCTGGTCAGTGATTGGAGATAAGGTCTAGGTTCTGAAGCCTGAAAACTGAGGTTGTGCAGAGATGATTACCTAAGGCTATGGCGGGTCTGATGTGCTCAGTGTGCGGCCAGCTGTCTGGGTGGGGCCAGGAGGTCCAGGCTCAGGCTGTGTCAGAAAGGGCATTAGTGCCCAGGTCAGCCTACATATTTGGGGTACAGCCGAATGTCGTGCAGGTTGATCCTCATTAGGGGTTTCTGGGTAGCCCCAGAGGGCAATGTTTTTCTTCTGGAGGGCTGGCAGAGTGCTGCATTGTAGTTCTGGATTGCCAAACTGGAGGGCTTGTGGGCCAGTAGTCTGAGGACGGAAGTCTGAGAACCCAGGCTAGGCCTAGGTTTCTGGGTGAGGATATGGCAGGTACAATCTACAGACCTGAATCGAGATCTCGTGCATCTGAAGTCAGGGCGAGGATCTGACGCTCACACAGATTGGACATTCTGTCCCTGATGGCCCCTACTGAAGGGGGGGTGGATCACGAGGCCAAGGAGGTTTTCCCACGATGGGACTCGTGAGAAGCTCCAAACTGCAAAGATTCATCTGCAGGACAATTGAGACCTTTTCGTTGGCTCCAGGACAATGATTCCGAGCAGGGATCTAAGGATGGATGGCTGGGTAGCCCACCTCGCATTCCAATTGTCTCCAAGCAACAAGGCAAGTTAGATCTGTTGGATCTGGGGGAGCAACCGAGGAGGCTGAGTTGATATGGAGTCTCCCGTGGATGTGTCCTAATATTATTTTGTGTCTATGGAGACCTTGGAATGAAGCGGTGGCACTGGGGCCCTGAAGGTTTCTTCTAAAGAGAGGCTTTCACAGAGCTCCATCTTGCAAGTTTCCCCTGTGTAGATGAGATTTGTCTGATGGGTTAGTCAAGAAACAGCCATATGCTGTTATTGAAATCTAGGCCTTTGAGGAGAGATGCCTGGAAACCAATGCAATGGATCCGATAGGTGCATAGGGGCCGGTTCGTTCCTTTTTACCTCTGGGGACATCAGTCTACAGGTCTGAGTGCCGGTAGGTGATCAGATGGGCCCATTTTGCCCCTGTTTGTCGTGGGAAGCCACAAATATTTTGATGGCATCAGGGACTTTGGAGGTTTATACTCTTAATACTGTTGTGGCCATTGGAATGGGCAGATACAATTCCCTTGGAGAGTGCAAGCACATTCGTCAGGTTTGGCTCCAGGGGCCTGAGCCTGTAGGGTGTGTAGGCCAAGGCTGTTTGGACAGTTGTCTTAAAACACAAACTCGGCTTATGTTTCGGTCATAGGTATGGGAGGACTGATCTACAGACCATGAGGAGAACTCTTCGGGATATGAAAAAAGGGCGACCCTGATGCTCTGCTCAAGTTTTTGTCTCTGGATATCGTGTCACTCATGGTCGTGAAATTTCCCGGTGACTTCATGGGAAATGGACGAGTCTTACTCTCTGGGGGTTTGGCCCCGTCCAAAGAGTTTGGAGTCATTCTGCGGGATGGAAGAAGTCCGTTGCTCTGTTGTTCTTGATTTGTTTTATTTTGTTTTTCAACCTCAGGTGTCCCACCAAATGATGGATTCCAGAGTAGAGACCTGGGGAGGGTCGACTGGACAACCAGAAATCTGGTTAAAAATTGGGGCCTAGGGACATGTCAAGCCCATTATGACATCTAATGTTCCAGTCACTGAGAGGGCGTACTAGAGGACAGGACTCACGCTGAGGGTCACAATGCGTGTTTATGCCCTCGTCGCACTCAAGAATGGGCGGC
>NW_026745320.1:0-2640 GCF_022355385.1 Mustela nigripes
TACATACAGAGTTGCTTCCTTTATTTAGCAGAATTTTGTACTCTTAGAAACATCTTTAGTTAATAACCTCTAGTCAGTTATTAATCATGAATGGCTATAACAGAATTCTTTAGATGCCAATTTATGTATCAGTTAAGCACAAACCATGCTTACTAACAGATTTAAACATTCTTACTTTCTTTGCTGTAAGAAGTCAAAAGCACAAAGCTATGTTCAGTAATAAATGACTTGGCATTTTATCCCTTTGGAAAAGACCTATATATCCAACAGATTTAATCCCATTTGTCATCCAAGAAAAACATAAACCTTCAGGTTACCAAAGACTTTGAAAGCTATCTCAGCAATCACCAATTAAAACTTTGAGACAGACAATTAACCATCCGTTTAGTCATTTCTTTGGTAAGAGATGATAACAAATAACAAGAGCTTCAGTAAAGTGATTAAAATTTCATATTTACTGTGGATAAATTTGTCAAAAGTTCGTATAGGAGTGGGGAGAGGGACGGGTAAACAAGGGCGCTGGTTCAGAAATCCTGAACTTAAAGGACCTTGGCCCATCTGCCTTGGTGTTTATTGAGGTTATTTAGGTCCATGAAAATCTGATAATTAAACGTGACTTCTGGAGAACATTGGGACTGACTGTCTAATCAGTATTGTGGCCAAGCTACAGTATAGTAACGTCATTTTTGCAGGTCCTGTTCCAGTTCCAGGGTTTTACGATTGTCCAACAAACCTAAAATACCCCTGGGATGTTTTAGGGTTGAATTTGCATTGGGAGGTCACCAAGACTCCTCGCCAGACAACCCGATGGCAGGAGGAAGGCATCACCTCATCCACCACTGGGTTGAAGAAAAACTGTGTCAAATACCCTAGAGGTTAGGATGTCTCCCAGCTTCTCAGAGTCACGGAGGTCACCTGGTCACCAGTGGGGTCCGCCCTGATGCGGGCGCGATTAGGGCAGGGCCTTCCAGACAGAGGCTCGGAATCCGGGGAAACTCACCATGGCTTCAGAAGTGGCGTTGGGAAAGACAGGTCCAGGTCTGGCTAGGGAGAGGAGAGAGCCTCCTCAACAGGGTGGGAGGCTCTCAAAACCCTCCCGGGTTTTGGGCACCAAATATAAGGTTTTATAGGCGAGATAAACACGCCAGGCAAAGTGGGTGCAAGGCAAGATTTATTAAAGGCACTCTCCTGCAAAGTTTCAGGGCTCAAGAGAAGGGGAACCAGGAAAGTTGCTCCGGGAGGACGTGGGTACCGTCTGTCAAGGTTCCTTGACTCCCGAAAGAGAGTAGGGTAAGTCACACTGGGAGGGAGTTGGCAGGGGTCTTTCATCTGTTTCCCGCATAGGTATCAGGTTACCTATGGGGACATGACCTGGGCATACATCTTTTAGGCGGGAGAGTCAAGGGTGAAGGAAACTGGGGGTGGAGACTGGAGGACGACAGGACCTGGCAGCGGTCATTTCCATTGTTCCTCCTGCACTCCTGGAACTTGCCAACCCAACACCTTCCACTGTATGGAGCTCATTTTCTGCCTTCAGAAAAAAAGTTCAGTAAACAAAACTTTATCCTGAATGTTCCCCTCAACTGCTGATTCAAATATTGCTCAACCACAATGATATGAAACTAGAAATCAATCACAAGTAGAAAATGCGAGAGTCAAAAATATGTAGAGATTTAACAACATGGTAATAAACTACCAACAGTCAAATAAGAAATCAAGAAATTTTAAAAGTACCTCGAGACAAAAAGAAAAAAACTACAAAAATGTAAGGGATACAGCAAAATTAGTTCTAAGGGGGAAGTTCACAGAAATTCAGGTCCCCGTCAGTCCACAAGAAAGCTCTCCTACAAACATTATAATTTTACATGATAAAGAAGTATTAATAAAAAAAAAAAAAAGCAAATCCCCAAATCAGTAGGAATAAGGAAATAACAAAACGGAATGTGAAAATGAATAATGGTGACTAAAAAGACAAAACATCAAAGAAAATAAGAACTGCCTTTGTTGGAAAGATAAACAAAACTAAGAAACCCTTAGCTAGACTCACCAAGAAGGAGAAAGGTCTCAAATACAATCAGGAAAGAAAGATGCTTAATTCCTGTCTCACACCAAAATCCTAGAGAACACTGGCAGCAACATCTTCGATTTCCAACACAGCAACATCTTTCAAGACAAGTCTCTAAAGACAAGGGAAACAGAAGCAAAAATAAACTTTCAGTACTTCATCAAGATGAAAAGCTTGGAAACAATCAGCAAAACTATGGCAACCTGTAAAATGGGACTAGATATTTGCAAATGCTATTACAGTTAAAGGTCTGGTATCCAAGATTTACACAATATTTCTCAAACTCAACACCCAAAAAACAAAGAGTCCACTCAAGAAATGGTCAGAAGACCTAAAAAGACCCTTCTCCCAAAAGACATACAGATGACTAACAGGCACATGAAACCATTCTCCACATGACTTGCCATCAGGGAAATAAAAATCAAAACCACAATGATACACCACCTTACACCTGTTAGAATGGCAAAAATTAAAAGACAGGGAACAACAAATGTTGATGAGGAAGTGAAACATATTAAACAACAGTGAAAGAGGGAACCCTCTTACACTGTTGGTTGGAACGCAAGCTGGTACAC
>NW_026745321.1:0-2640 GCF_022355385.1 Mustela nigripes
GAAGCCTGCTTCTCCCTCTCCCGCTCCCCCTGCTTGTGTTCTCTCTCTGTGTCTTTCTCTGTCAAATAAATAAATAAAGTCTTTAAAAATAAAAAGAATGTTCATGGCAACATGCCTTGTAATAGCCCCCAGATGAAAACCCCAAGTGCATCTATAGTAAAATGGAAATATATATTTTGGCATATTTATTCAATAGAATGAATACGCTTGAGCCACGAAAATACACAGCTATACACTGTGACATAGATGAAATCTCAAAAACAAAACATTAAGCAATAGAAGAGAACAGCAAGGTGTGTGAGAACAAGAGAACCCACGCGGCATGATTCCATTCAGCCAATACACAGATCCAGGATGCATACCAACAGGTAAAGCAAAACAAAACAAACAAACAAACAAAGGAATCGGAAAAACAGGGACTTGATTATCAGGAATTAGGAGGTACTTCTGGGGAGAAGATTGAGGGTCATAGTCACGGAAGTTGCATGAAGAAAATGTCCGTAAGGTTCTGTTTATCTGGATCAGTCACACTATATTTGTTTGTCTTTTTTTTTTTTTTTAAACTTTAAAATAGAAAGTACAGGCCACCTGGGTGGCTCAGGCAGTTAGGCATCCGACTCTTTTTTTTTTTTTTTTTAAAGATTTTATTTATTTACCTGACAGACAGAGATCACAAGTAGGCAGAGAGGCGGGGCGGGGGTGGGGGGGCAGGCTCCCTGCTGAGCAGAGAGCCGGATGCGGGACTCGATCCCAGGACCCTGAGATCATGACCTGAGCCGAAGGCAAAGGCTTAATCCACGGAGCCACCCAGGTGTCCCTAGGCGTCCGAATCTTGGTCTCATCTCAGGTCTTGATCACAGGGTCATGGGTTCGAGCCCCACGTTGGACTCCACACTAGGCATGGAAACTACTTAAAAATAATTTAAAAAATAAATGAATAGGGGCAGATCTAATCATTGACCCAAATAAATATGCTGATACCTGGTACCTTTGTAGAACACTGAAAAATTAATTGAGAGTGGAACACTGGTTAAGTGGCTGCCTTCGGCTCAGCTCCTGATCCCGACGTCCTGGGATCGAGCCCTCCATCTGGCTCCCTGCTCTGTGGAGAGCCTTCTTCTCCCTCTCCCTCTACTTGCTATTCTGTCTACTTGTGCTCTCCCTGTATCTCTCTGTCAAATAAGTAAATAAGTAAATCTTAAAAAAAAATAATATAAATAAAATAGAAAGTACATAGATATGAGATACGTTTTTGTATATAGGTTATATTTCATTATTTTAATAAAGTAAATATGGGAAAGTACAGAAAAGAAGGAAATATTGTGTATAATCTACCTCTTGGGAATACACATAGTTGGCATTTTAATAGATTTCTTTCCTGTCCTTTTTCTCTTTTCCTGGACATAATTACCCTTTCTGTTTTGTGTGTTCTTACAAAATTGAGATTATACTATAGAATTTATAAAATCAAGATCAAAGTTGGTTTTTTCCTCTTTATGAAGATTTTAAACTAAATCAATTTATTTATTTTAAAGTTTTGTTTATTTAAGTAAATTCTACACCCAACATGGGGCTCAAACACACATCCCCAAGATCAAGAGTTAACATACTCTTCCTACTGAGCCACCTAGGCACCCCTCTCTTTAATATTTTACCCTGATCTGATTGTAGTTCTTTCCAAAGCCAGTGTCCTGTAGTGGTAAAGCCGGAAGACATTGTTTGGGAGGTCGTTTGGACAATTAGCAAGGTACTGGGAAATCAATTTACTTTGCTTTTTCAGGAAGCTTAGAATACCAGGGGCGCCTGGGTGGCTCAGTCACTTATACCTCTGCCTTTGACTCAGGTCATGATCTCAGGGTCCTGGGATCAAGCCCCCTATTGGGCTCTCTGCTCAGCGGGGAGCCTGCTTCCTCCTCACCCTCTGCCTGCCTCTCTGCCTACTTGTGATATCTCTCTCTCTCTCTCTCTGTCAAATAAATAAATAAATAATCTTTAAAAAAAAAAAAAAAGAAGAAGAAGCCAAATATCTTTTGGAATGAGTAGGACTAACACATAATGTGTATTCGAATTAAGTAGGACTTTGTGGGCAGATCTAATCATTGACCCAAATAAATATGCTGATACCTGGTACCTTTGTAGAACACTGAAAAATTAATTGAGAGTGGAACACTGGACATGTAGGAAGTGGCAGAAAATTAAAGATTTTATTTATTTATTTGACAGAGATCACAAGTCGGCAGAGAGATAAGCAGAGAGAGAGAGGAAGGGAAGCAGGCTCCCTGCTGAGCAGAGAGCCCGACGCAGGGCTTGATCCCAGGACCCTGAGAACGTGACCTGAGCCAAAGGCAGAGGCTTAACCCACTGAGCCACCCAGGCACCAAGGAAGTGGCAGAAAATTAGTATGAAGTAGTAGATGGGGCCAGATTGTGAAGGATCTTCCAATGCCAGTAATACTCGATTTGAATTTCTCCTAATGGTAAGAGATGGCCAGGAGAGGTTTTTTTTGTTTTATTTTTTTGTTTTTTGTTTTCCTTTAAAAAAAAAAAAAGGAATGGATACCTGTCTGGCTCCATCAGTGGACCGTGTGACTCTTGATCTCAGGGTTGTAAGTTCGAGCCCCACATCGAGTGTAGAGATTAC
>NW_026745322.1:0-2640 GCF_022355385.1 Mustela nigripes
AGTTGGTTTTCTGATGACAGTAGTTTTCATAGAAAGAATAAGAAAAGCTAGGTGTGCCATAGTGCTCACTAGCACTTTGCAATTGCCACAGCCTAAGAATTAACATTTATACTGACTCCAAATATGCTACATGCCCATGGAGCTATTTGGAAGAAAGGGGATTGCTATCAAGCCATAACTCCCCAATCAAATATGGGCCTAAGTTCCAAAACCCTCCTTATTGCTATACTAAGGATGGCATATATCAAATCTGAGATACATATCTGTGGCTTACACCCACGATTGGACAGCTCAGTCAGAAGGCAGTTTTATGCTGGGAACAAAGGAATCATACGAGTGGTACTTGGGTAAATAACACATGATGTCTAGGATGGCTCACTAGGAATGTGTTCCCAAATAATAGTACTTCAGGCTACTGACTGGTTTGCTACTGATTGGGCAAGGCGACCTGGCATCAGATGGCCAGCTCCAAACGGAACCCACTGGATATGTGGAACCAACCTGTGGCCCTGGCTTCCTCCAGGGTAGATAGGTCGCTGTACTTTAGGATTTGCCTGAATTCATGGGTGCATTACTAAAACCATTACAACCCCAGATAATCTCCCCAACTTGAAACAAAGATGGACGCGATCTGTTTTTAAATGGTATCATCACTTAGCATCCATTTTTGTTCCATCTGCGGGACTAGAGGATGTCATGTGGCATGTAGAAGCCATTAATAAATATACTACAAAGGCACTCAATGATTCACTAAATGGCATCTCCCTACTTAATACCGAAGTGTCACAGATACGCAAGGCAGTCCTACAAAATAGGATGGCCTTAGATGTCCTGACAGCAGCCCAGGGTGGCACATGTGCAATTATTAAGACAGAATGTTGTGTGTACATCCCAGACTATCACAAAAGTATCACAGGACTAATAAAGGATATGAATGCCCAGATTAAGGCTCTACAAGGTCCCTCTCTCTCTTTTAGTGATTGGTTAAGTTCCTGGCTTGGAGGAGGGCTATGGCCAAATCTCCTTTTCGGCTTCTTATTCTTATTGCCTTATTAACCTTAATATGTTGCTTTGTTCCATGTTTCTCTACTTGGTGCCGAGACTCCATTGCTACAATGACTACACCACGACAGACGATCCTTATCGCACGCGAGGACGCCTCTTCACTGTCAGCGGTGGATTCAGCTGCCCCCACCTTTCGTAACTCCCTTATACATTGCTACCCTGATCACTATTGACCCCAGTAGGTAGGGACAGCTCTACGCCCCCATTCAGCACGAAGAAGTTATAGAAGATGAGACCTTCCACCTTCAACCCCCTTAAAGATTTAAGGGTAAAAAAAGTTCAGGGGGAATGAAGGAGCAAGAGGCTGGCTGAGGACAAAGCAAAAGCTGGCGGCTTGCACCCCCCCACTTCACCCGCTCCCCTCCATATGTGTAGCATTCCTCAGGCACCCCTGACTGCCATAAAATGATAAATAGTTAACTTCCAGAAATCACAGTCCTGCAGGGTAGGAGTCTCCCTTGGTTTGCAAATGTCCTTGAGATTTTCAAAAAAGAACTTACCTTACGTTTGATAGCCGGAATGTAACATTTCACCAGGAGACTCCAATTGTCTTTATGTTAGTGCCTCATTAGAGGGAAAGTGGCCTTGGCTTCATAGTAACCAGGCCTTCAATATCCTGATAGTGCCTTTTTTCGCATGTGTGGGCTAACCGGCCAGTTCTGCTTTTGTAAGATTGCTTTGTCTGCTTTCGCGCGCGGGTCCCCTGATCCACTCCACTGACGTGAAGTATGCCTGTTCAAACTATCAATCAATCAGCTCAGCCCCACCCGAAACTTGTTTGTATCTGTCTATAAAAATCTTGCACCGACCCAACTCCGGACCTCTCCGCATTATCGGCAAAGAGCGGCGCAGAGGTCCAGGTTTGAACCTGCAATAAATGACCCTTGCTGCTTGGCTTTGACTCACGTCTCTGGTGGTCTTTTAAGGAGGGGGTAATATTCAGTTGGCATTACACCCCCTCTCAACCATTGTTTATTTCTGTGAAGGCTTTTCCTAGTTGGTTTCAGGGCAAGAGCACTCTTCATGAGGAAGGGGGGAAGGGCAGGACCGGAAGAGAGACTTGGGGACTCTGCCCTGAGCCCAGAGCTAGCCTCAGGGCTCAATCTCAAGAGCCTGAGATCACCCCCTGAGCCAGAACTCAGAGTGGGGCACTTCACTGAGGGTGCCACCCAGGTCATCCTCAGCTGTTGTTGACCCATTTCTGGAGACGGGCGCCTGCATGGCTCAGTTAGTTCAGCGACTGCCTTGGGCTCAGGTCATGACCCCAGACTGGCAGGATCTCCTCCCGCCTCCCACTCCCAGCTCCTTGGGGAGTCAGCTTCTCCCACTGACCTTCTCCTCTCTCATGCTCTCTCTCACTCATTCTCTCTCCATGAAAGAAAGACAAGCTTTCCAAAAAGTGTCTGGAGCCTTGTTGGATGGGCTTGAATGTGGTGGATCTCAGTGAGTTTTCTCATTGCATGCAGACACCTTGAGGATAGCCATGTCTTTCTAAGAGGATCCCTTGTTGTTCTGCAATGGTGTCTTTCTCTGTTCACGGATCGGGTGTCTTTCCATTGTGTCTTCTCAAGACCT
>NW_026745323.1:0-2640 GCF_022355385.1 Mustela nigripes
CAGATATTAAAACTAGTTCACATGGTTATTTGGGATATAAGCAGAGTTGTGCAGCAGAAGTGCTCTGGGCCCATAATTTGGGTTATAGAATTTATGTTCTCTAATGAAAAATCACTAACTTGCATTATTGTTAACAAGAATCTTGTGCATTACCATCAGTTTTCTACATTACAACCTCTTGCTCTACAGTTTGTAAATAACTTTGTCAATAGCAAGCTAATAAATGGGGTGACTCCAATGGATTGAGATAATCTCCAGAGTTTCTGCTACATAATGCCCAGGACTCCATTGAAAGGACTCCTAAGAATTTATTTTGCCCAAAAATTTGATCATTTTTTTCACTGTCCTTACCTATTTTTCAAACCTAGTCCTTTTGCTTCACCTTTCAGTCTACGGACAACCCTGTGTATCTGACTGACTTGTTAATTCTGGGAATGTCTTGCGGATTAATTTGCTTTCCAGAGGTGGTTCCTCTAATTGATGTCTAATAACCCTAATTAGTTAAGAAAACTTTTTTTAACATTTTCATTGCTATTTATTATTATTATTATTATTATTGCTAATATCTCTATTATAAATAATTCACAAGGGCATCTTTCTGACAAAAAACAAAGAGCTGGCTACTAGTAGAAAAAGTACATTTGACTCTGTCAGTGAAAGTGGTAAAGGGATTTGAGAAAAGAAGGCAAAGCACTGGAATTATGTGTTAAAACTTTAAATATTATAGACACATTTACTTAATTTCTAATACTGTTGTTGCTTATAATTAAATAAGATGTTTTCCATGAACCAAGCATACAGCAAATATATTGTTTATACAGATTAAATTGTCATCAAAAGGGATGCCTGGGTGGCTCAGTTGGTTAAGCAGCTGCCTTTGGCTCAGGTCATGATCCCAGCGTCCTGGGATCGAGTCCCGCATCGGGCTCCTTGCTTGGCCAGGAGCCTGCTTCTCCCTCTGCCTCTGCCTGCCATTCTGTCTGCCTGTGCTTACTCTCTCGCCCACTCTCTCTGATAAATAAATAAAATCTTAAAATAAATAAATAAATTTTCATCAAAAAATTGTAAGTGTATTTTATTGTAGGATCATGATCAGCATTTTGCAGATGAGAAAAGTGAAATTTAGAAAAGTATGTCTCTTCAAATCCCTCATACAATATCTGGCCTAGATAGAAGGATATACTATCACAATTGGGGAAGATAATTGAGATTACTTAAAATGATAAACTTTACTGTAAAGGTTTTTTAAAAGTTTGCCACAGATTCAGATTCTTTTAAAATATATATCTATTTTGTGTAAAGAGAATGCACTGAGAAGTAAAAAGAAAGTGATATATCAGTGCTACCAACTAATGGCTATAATATCATCACCTTATTTATGAACAATGAAACAGTGTGAAATATTTAAATAAATTTAAATAAATTCCTATTTATTTTATGTATTTATAAATTTAAATAAATTCCTATTTATTTATTATTAAAGAAATTCCTCTAACAAACAGTATGTTTTGAAGGTTGGTAGCAGGGAAGTGTTGTACTACATGGAAGTAATCAGAAAATGTGATCTAAAAGTCTGCTATCGGATGCCTGGGTGGCTCAGTTGGTTAAGCAGCTGCCCTCGGCTCAGGTTTGATCCCAGCGTCCTGGGATCGAGTCCCACATCGGGCTACTTGCTCCGCAGGGAGCCTGCTACTCCCTCTGACTCTGCCTTCCACTCTGTCTGCCTGTGCTCGTGCTCACTCTCTCTCTTACAAATAAATAAATAAAATCTTTAAAAATAAATAAATAAATAAAAGTCTGCTTTCAAGGGCGCCTGGGTGGCTCAGTGGGTTAAAATTCTGCTTTCAAGAAGCAATAACAGTAAGTACTGAGCATTAGCTATTATAGGCTATGGATGAATAACTGAAAGCTACATTTGAAACTAATGGTACACTATATGTTAACTAATTGAATTTTAAAAAATTAATTTAAAAAACCACTATTTTATAAAACAATATTCCCAACAGGCTCTTTTGCTTTAAAATACTCACTTTGTAATGAGAGTCATTACTTTTGTCTAGCCAATTCTTACATCACTGTTTATCCCTTCCCTGCTTTATCCCTTTCCAGTATCAATAAAGGCTCACTTGGGTTACCTAGAAGCCATGAGAAAGCTTGTAATATATCTGGATGGTTTTCACCAGCAATTTGACCACCATGTGCACAGGGAAGTCTATTGATAAAGGCTTTTTTGCAATAAGTTGCAAATACATGGATGATTTTGAATTCTATTTCTTGAGGCCTTGTTTCATGATAATAAATTTAGGGTGGCTTATTGGAATGGATGTTATTAACATATCTTCATAGTTATAAGTACATGGAATAGTAAAATAGATAAATGAATGTGGCATTACTGACAACTGTCCTCATTTTGAAATCAAATTACAGTGTACTAAGATGAGGAAGCAAAGCAGATTTGGGATTATGAATGAAATAATTTAAAAAAGTCTTAGGGGTATGATCAGACTATTGGGTAATTCAGTAGAAAAATGTCAACTGATTGAGATTCTGTGTTCCCTGATTTCAGAGAGAAGTTAAGGTAAATAAGTAACACGAGGAGACTAGGAAGCCAAACATAAGTGATAATTTTGTGCCAGGGTG
>NW_026745324.1:0-1186 GCF_022355385.1 Mustela nigripes
TTTCCCATGAAGTCACCCGGAAATTTCACGACCATGAGTGACACGATATCCAGAGACAAAAACTTGAGCAAGAGTCTCACACTCGCCCTTTTTTCATATCCCGAAGTGTTCTCCTCATGATCTGTAGATCAGTCGTGCCATACCTATGACCCGCAACATAAGCCAAGTTTGTGTTTTCAGACAACTGTCCGAACAGCCCTGGCCTACACACCCTACAGGCTCAGGCCCCTGGAGCCACACCTGACGACTGTGATTGCCCTCTCCATGGAAATGTATCTGCCAATTCCAATGGCCACAACCCTCCTAATAGTATAAACCTCCAAAGTCCCTGAGGCCATCCCAATTATTGTGGCTTCCCAGGAAAAATGGGGCAATCTGGGCCCATCTGAGCACCTACCGGCACTCAGACCCGTAGACAGAAGTCCCCAGAGGTAAAAAGGAACGAACAGGCCCCTAGGCACCTATCGGATCCATTGCTTTGTTTTCCAGGCATCTCTCCTCAGAGGCCTGGATTTCAATAACAGCATATGCCTCTTTCTTGACTCACCCATCAGAAAAAATCTCATCTACACATGGGAAACTTGCACGATGGAGCTAAGTGAAAGCCTCTCTTTAGGAGAACCCTTCAGGGCCCCAGTGCCACCGCTTCATTACATGGTCTCCATAGACACAAAATCATATTGGGACACATCCACGGGTGATTCCATTTCAACTCAGCCTCCTCGGTTGCTCCCACAGATCAGCAGATATAACCTGTTTTGTTGCTTGGAGACATTTGAAATGCGAGGTGGGCTACCCAGCCATCCATCCTTAGAACCCTGCTCGGAATCGTTGTCATGGAGAGAACCGACAGGTCTCAATTGTCCTGCAGAAGAATCTTTGCAGTTCGGAACTTCTCACAACTCCCATCATGGGAAAACACCCAAGGCCTCGTGATCCACACCCTCTTCAAGAAGGAGCCATCAGGGACAGAATGTCCAACCTGAGCGATCGTCTGATCCTCGCCGTCACTTCAGATGCACGAGGTCTCGATTCAGGTCTGTAGATTGTGCCTGCCATATCCTCACCCAGAAACCTAGGCCTAGCTTGGGTTCTCAGACTTCCATCCTCAGACTACTGGCCCACAAGCCCTCCAGTTTGGCAATACAGAACTACAATGCAGCACTCTGCCTGCCTTCCAGAAGAA
>NW_026745324.1:1286-2639 GCF_022355385.1 Mustela nigripes
CGTGCCTGCCATATCCTCACCCAGAAACCTAGGCCTAGCTTGGGTTCTCAGACTTCCATCCTCAGACTACTGGCCCACAAGCCCTCCAGTTTGGCAATACAGAACTACAATGCAGCACTCTGCCTGCCTTCCAGAAGAACATTGCCCGCTGGGGCTACCCAGAAATCCCAAATGATGATCAACGGGGCACACCATTCGGCTGAAACCCAAATATATAGGCTGACTTGGGGACTAATGCCCTTTCTGACACAGCCTGATCCTGGACCTCCTGGCCCCACCCAGACAGTTGGCCGACACTGAGCACATCGGACCTGCCATCGACTTAGGTCATCATCTCTTCTCAACCTCGGTTTTCCGGCTTCAGAACCTAGACCTTATCTCCAACCACTGCCCGAAGTGTTCTCCTCATGACCTGTAGATCAGTCCTTCCATACCTATGACGCGAAACATAAGCCGAGTTGTGTTCAGACAACTGTTCAAACAGCCCTGGCCTACACACCCTACAGGCTCAGGCCCCTGGAGCCCAACCTGCTGACTGTGATTGCCCTCTCCATGGGAATTGTATCTGCCTATTCCAATGGCCACAACCCTCCTAAGAGTATAAACCTCCAATGTCCCTGAGGCCATCCCAATTATTGTGGCCTCCTAGGACAAATGGGGCAATCTGGGCCCATCTGTGCACCTACCGGCACTCAGACCCGTAGACTGATGTCCCCAGAGGTAAAAACGAACGAACAGGCCCATAGGCACCTATCAGATCCATTGCTTTGGTTTCCAGGCAACTCTCCATAGAGATCCTTTGAATCCTTAGAACCCTGCTTTTGCGTAATTCCTTATGGGACATCCTTGAGCCATCCAACAGGTATCGAATGTCCCACAGGAGTCCTTGTGCATGGACCACCTCACAACTCATATCATGGAAAGCTTCCTAGGTCACATGATTCCCCCAATCTTCATGAAGGCGGATCATGGAAAGAAACTCCAACCTGAGCCAACGGCTCATCTTCTCCTTTGACTTCAGATGCCCGAGATCTTGATTAAGCTCTTCAGATTGTACCTGCTGTGCCCTCACCCCAAAACCTAAGCATAGCTAGTGTTCTCATACTTCCGTCCTCACTCTCTTGCAACACACGCCCTCCATTTTGGGATTTCCGATGACACAGTGCTGCACTCTGCCTGCCCTCTAGAAGAAAAACGTTGCCCTATGGGTATACCCAGAAACCTCAAATGAGGATATCCCTGCATGCCACTCAACTGTACACCAATTATATAGTCTAGCCTGTGCACTGATGCCCTGTCTGACACAACCTGAGGCCTGAATTCCCAACCGACACCCAGACAGCTTGGCGTACA
>NW_026745325.1:0-2639 GCF_022355385.1 Mustela nigripes
TTTTTTTAAGAGTATTTTCTCTTTGAATCTATTTTGAGGTTTGGTTTGTGGTTCTTTCTGAATTCTCATGAAGATGGAATTTCTTCTGAGGTTGGTTGTCAGGAAACGCATATCAAATCGACCTATCTTGTTAGCATTAAATAAATAAATAAATAAATAAAAGCCCAAGTGTTGGTATAAAGCTATTATTTTTTTAAAACCCCGAACTATAATTCATGTATCGTGGTCATTCTTTATCATATCGAACAGGAGAGAGGTGGCAGAAACGCACTTTCAGGTTAATATTTTTACAAAGAAGATTGACTTATGAACCTACTTTGTTATTTCCATTCATTCAATTTCCCTATACCTCCTTTTCTATGAATTGTAACGATAAACCATCATTATTTTTATTGTTGGCACGTGAGAATAAGAGATCAATGCCCAAAGTGAAAGCAGAAGGCAGGTTTATTAAAGCAACAGCACATTATCTGAGGGAGAGCAGGTGGTATTCCATGAGGTGGAGCTGGACCACACTTTGTTTTGGGATTGGATGAAGAATATTTTAATCAGCAGAGAAGGTCAAAATGACAAAGTTCCAGGATCAGAGTAAACATATGGAATTAAAAAATAAAAAATAAAAAAAAAAGATTTTTTTCAAAGGACATTTTTTTTAAAAGTAATTTAAACAAAAGTCCTTTTTAAGAGACAGTTGGCTGTTTAAACCAAAAGTACAACTCACTGAGAGAATCGCCGCATTATTTATTGGGGTAGAAAGGACCTGGAATGTAGAAAGACCCATTCTGCAGAGGAAAAAATAGAATCACTAACAGGCCTCATGCCTTGCACAGCCAGTGGCTAGAATTCTGCCTCATGAGACCCTGCGCTAGAAGGCCGCTAGAACCATCTCAACTATGTTAGTCTTTCTTGGAAGCCAACAAGTGTTTGCCCAGTTAAGAGCACGGTAACAATCAGTCACGTTATGTTATAATGATTGTCGATATCTTTAAAAGCCTTGTCAAGTTCCTTTTTGAGTAACCCTCACCCCACCCTTAGAGAAATTTATCTGTGGTTCACCTCTTTGAAATACCTCATTGTTTTTCCACAATAACATAGCCAAAAAGAAAAAAAAAAAGAAAAAGCTTTTTATTAACAAAGTGTTCAGAAGGGGGCGCCACTGAAAACAATGAGAGTTTTCGCTGCCAGGACAATTTTGTTGCAGAAACAGCTGAAAGCAATCAGGTCAGACAGAGCCAAGGGCTGGAGGGATTTTTAAAATTACAAAAACCGAACCAAATCAAACCAAAACAAAAATCAAAACCAATGGCCAAGATTTAAAGTTTGCTACTAAATGTATGACATTCTCCTAAGGCATGCGTGTGACTTGATCAATATATTTATATATTTATATTTGAAGAAGAAGGAACTATTTGAAGCAGCACATCCACATTGATTAAAAATTACCAGATATGGGGGCTCCTGGTTGGCTCAATGTTTTAGGCCTCTGCCTTAGGCTCAGGTCATGATTTCAGCGTCCTGGGATGGAGCCCCACATCCGGCTCTCTGCTCAGCAGGGAGCCTGCATTCCCCCCTCTCTCTCTGCCTGCCTCTCTACCTACTTGTGATCTGTCAAATGGGTAAATAAGATCTTTAAAAAAAGAATTACTAGGTGTGAAATACATCGAGGGTATGGGAAGGAAAAAGATTTCAGCTGATCTGACTAGGAAGTTGTTGAAGCCTGAATTAAAGTGCTATAAAAAGAGTAAAGACCTGGAAAATATATGGGGAAAAAATCCCTAGAAAAACAGCAATAATAACTGGCTGCTCTTTATTGATCCAGATCCTGCGGTAGGCAAAGAAGAGCTGCTTTTAGCCAGAGGATGATCTCCGTTTGTCTTCATGATCAGGCATTTCCAGCAATCCAGGCATGGGGCTCTGCACTAGAGCTGCAAATGCTGGGGGGCCCTCACTGTCCCTTTTCTCTTCTCAGCGGGACAACGGGCATGTCCATGGTGCACTGTGACAGGCTTCACCACAGGGACTAAAAGACTGCCAAGGGTAGGTTGGAGCTGGGAAAAGCCACTTAGGAACAGATTTTCAGGGGAGGTGATAGACAAGGGCCAAGCGAAGAATGAGGATGAGTGTGTCAAGTTTCAAAGTGCCAGGAGGCAGCACAGTGCATTCTGGAAACTACAGCAAGTTCATGACAACCGACACCTGATCTGGCAGCATCACCTGGGGATGGAGGCTGAGCCCCGGGGTTAACACTGGGGATGAGATGAGATGGTTTGTAAACTATGCCGAGGAGGTGAGGTACTACACTGTGGGGACACAGGGAGCTACTAGAGGATTTCAAATATCAGAATCGTAACCATAATAGAGTATTTAATTGAATCCTAGCTTTCATCAAGGGTAAGATGCACTATAGTTTATGTTCGACTAAGAAAGAGAAATGCTGTCAGTTAAACTAGGATATGTTATCAAGTGCAAGGTGAGTGCCACCTTAAGAGATATTAAAATGGGGGGGGAGGACAAATCTTAGAACAAGTAAACTGTGGTACTAGAATAATTAAGAAATGTCGAACCCTTGGATCAACTAAAAAGTGATTATTGCTTCCCAAGTGCCACAAACTATATTAAGTCTTAGAACAAGAGACGTT
>NW_026745326.1:0-2638 GCF_022355385.1 Mustela nigripes
TGTGCTGTCTTCCTTCAGTAGGGGTGTGTCCTCTCACTTCCAAACAACGGAGATAAGTTTTCCTACATGAACTGTACAGGCCCCTTTCAAATTAGTTCTGTTGCTCTGCTCAGAATGACTGTGTCTGTTCCACTCAGACGGACCGCATCCATTTCTTTCAGCGGGACTACAGTGATTTCTCTCTGAGGAACTGCGACCACTTCTCGCAGAGGGCCTGTGCTGTCTTCTCTCAATAGGGCTGTGACCTCTTACTTCCAAGGGACTGAGATGGGTTTACCCACACCAACTGTACTGGTCCCTTTCAGACTGGTTCTGCTGGTTCTGCTTAGAATGAATATTTCTGTTCCTCTCAATGGGACGGCGTCCATTTTTTTCATAGGGACTACAGTGAGTTCTATCTGAGGAACTGCGACCACTCCTCTCAGAGAACCTGTGCTTTCTCCCTCAGTAGGGCTGTGTCCGCTCACCTCAAAGACATGGCGATAAGTTTTCCCACATGAACTGTACTGGCCCCTTTCAAATTGGTCTGTTGGCTTTGGTCAGAACGACTGTCTCTGTTTTTCTCAGAGGGACTGCGTCCATTTCTTTCAGACGGACTACAGTGAGTTCTATCTGAGGAATTGCGACCACTCCTCTCTGAGGACCTGTGCTGTCTTCCCTCAGTAGGGCTTTCTCCTCTCACCTCAAGACACGGAGATAGGTTTTACCAAATGAACTGTACTGGCCCCTTTCAAATTGGTTCTGTTGGCTCTGCTCAGAATGACTGTCTCTGTTCCTCTCAGAGGGACTGCATCCATTTCTTTCAGGCGGACTACAGTGAGTTCTCTCTGAGGAACTGAGACCACTCCTCTTGGAGGACCTGTGCTGTCTTCTCTCAATAGGGCTGTGTCCTCTCACTTGAGAGGGACTGAGATGGGTTTTCCCAAACCAAAAGTACTGGCCCCTTTCACATTGGTTCTGTTGGTTCTGACAGAATGACTGTCTCTGTTCCTCTCAGAGGGACTGCGTCCATTTCTTTCAGACGGACTACAGTGAGTTCTATCTGAGGAAATGTGACCACTCCTCTCAGAAGACCTGTGCTCTCTTCCCTAGTAGGGCTTTGTCCTCTCACCTCCAATACAAGGAGATAAGTTTTCCCACATGAACTGTACTGAGCACTTTCAAATTTGTTTTGTTGGCTCTGCTCTGAATGACCATGTCTGTTCCTCTCAGAGGGACTGTGTCCATTTCTTTCAGGCGGACCCCAGTGATTTCTATCTGAGGTACTGCGACCAATCCTCTAGAGGACCTGTGCTGTCTTCCTTCAGTAGGGCTGTGTCCTACCTCCAAGACACGGAGATAAGTTTTCCCACATCAACTGTACTGGCCCCTTTCAAATTGGTTCTTTGGCTCTGCTCAGAATAACTGTGTCTGTTCCTCTCAGAGGGCTGCGTCCATTTCTTTCAGGCGGACAACGGTGAGTTCTATCTGAGGAACTGCGACCACTCCTCTCAGAGGACCTGTGGTATCTTCCCTCAGTACGGCTGTGTCCTCCACCTCCAAGACACGGAGATAAGTTTTCCCACATGAACTATACTGGCCCCTTACAAATTGGTTCTGTTGCCTCTGCTCAGAATGACTGTGTCTGTTCCTCTCAGAGGGACTGCGTCCATTTCTTTCAGAGGGACTACAGTGAGTTCTCTCTGAGCAACTGCGACCACTACTCTCAGAGGGCCTCTGCTGTCTTCTCTCAATAGGGCTGTGTCCTCTCACACAAACTGTACTGGCCCCTTTCAGACTGGTTCTTGGCTCTGCTCAGAATGACTGTCTCAGTTTCTCTCATGGGACTGCGTCCAATTTTTTCATAGGGACTACAGTTAGTTCTCTCTGAGCAACTGCAACCACTCCTCTCTGAGGACCTGTGCTGTCTTCCCTAAGTAGGTCTTGTTCTCACACCTCCAAACACGAAGATAAGTTTTCCCACATGAACTGTACTGGCCCCTTTCAAATTGCTTCTATTGGCTCTGCTCAGAATGACTGTGTCTGTTCCTCTCATACGGACCTCATCCATTTCTTTCAGAGGGACTACATGAGTTCTGTCTGAGGATCTGAGAACACTGCTCTCTGAGGACCTGTGCTGTCCTCCCTCAGTAGGGATTTGTCCTCTCACATCCAAGACACGGAGATAGTTTTTCCCACACGAACTTACTGTCCCCTTTCAAATTGGTTATTTTGGCTCTACTCAGAATATCTGTGTCTCTTTTCTCAGAGGGACTGCGTCCATTCTTTCAGAGATACCACAGTGAGTTCTCTCTGAGGAACTGGGACCACTCCTCTCAGAGGGCTTGTGCTGTATCTCCTAATAGGGCTGTGTCCTCTCAATTCCAAGGGACTGAGATGGGTTTTCCCACACCAACTGTACTGGCCCCTTTCAGACTGGTTCTCTGGTTCTGCTCAGAATGACTATCTCTGCTTGCTTAGTGGGACTCCGTCCATTTCTTTCAGAAGGACTACAGTGAGTTCTATTTGAGGAACTACGACCACTCCTCTCTGAGGACCTGTGCTGTCTTCCGTCAGTAGGGCTGTGTCCTCTCACCTCCAAAACACTGATATAAGTTTTCCCACATGAACTGTACTGGCCCCTTTCAAATTGGTTCTT
>NW_026745327.1:0-1166 GCF_022355385.1 Mustela nigripes
TGAGCACGCACCTCAGACTCACTCATTTTTCATTTCCTGAAGAGTTCTTCATATAAGAACCTACACGGCACTCGAATGCACACAAAATATTTAGTCTAACCTGGGCACTAATGCACTGTCTGAGAACCTGAGCCCGGAGCTCGTGACCAACACCCAGACAGCTGACCGCACACTGAGCACATCAGACCCGCCATGGCCTTAGTTCATCATCTATTCCCTACCTCAGTTTTCAGGCTTCAGAACCTAGACCTTATCTCCAATCACTGCCTAGGGGTGACTGTGATGCAGAAATCAGAACAATTCCTTACCCATGGCAAGAAACCTTGTGGTTGACATGTTGTCCAACGTTCAGTGTAGGAGAAACCAGCATTCACCCAGAGGCCTTGCCCATTCTTGAGTGCCACGAGGGCAAAAACACAAATTGTGACCCTCAGCGTGAGTCCTGTCCTCTAGTACGTCCTCTCAGTGGCTGGACCATTAGATGTCATAATGGGCTTGACATGTGCCTAGGCCCCAATATTTAACCAGATTTCTTGTTGTCCAGTTGCCCCTCCCCAGGGCTCTACTCTGGAATTGCTCATTTTGTGGGACTCCTGAGGTTGAAAAACAAAACAAAACAAATCAAATCAACAACAACAGAACCACGGACTTCTTCCATCCCACAGAATGACCCCAAACTCTTTGGACGGGGCCAAACCCCCAGAGAGTAAGAATCATCCATTTCCCAAGAAGTCACCCGGGAATTTCACGAACATGAGTGACACGATATCCAGAGACTAAAACTGGAGCAAGAGCCTCACACTGGCCCTTTTTTCATATCCCGAAGAGTTCTCCTCATGGTCTGTAGATCAGTCCTGCCATACCTATGACACGAAACATAAGCCGAGTTTGTGTTTTCAGACAACTGTCCAAACAGCCCTGACATACACACCCTAAAGGCTCAGGTATCTGGAGCCCAACCTGACTACTGTTTTTGCCCTCTCCAAGGGAATTGTGTGTGCCCATTCCAATGGCCACAACCCTACCTATAGGATAAACCTCCAACGTCCTTGAGGCCATCCCAATATTTGTGGCTTCCCATGACAAACAGGGCATCTGGGCCCATCTGAGCACCTACCGGCACTCAGACCCGTAGCCTGATGTCCCCTGAGGTAAAAAGGAACGAA
>NW_026745327.1:1266-2638 GCF_022355385.1 Mustela nigripes
ACATGGGAAACTTGCACGATGGAGCTGTGTGAAAGCCTCTCTTTTGGCTAAACCTTTAGTGCCCCAGTGCCACCGCTATATTCCAAGACCTCCATACACACAAAATCATATTAGGTCACATCCACGGTAGAGTCCATTTCAACTCAGCCTCCTCGGTTGCTCCCCCAAAACCAAGAGATCTGACCTGTCTTGATGCTTGGAAACAATTGGAATACGAGGTGGGCTACCCAGCCATCCATCCTTAGAACCCTGCCTGTAATCATTGTCCTGGAGCCTACCAACAGGTCTCAATTGCCCTGTAGAAGAATCTTTGCAGTTGGGAGCTTCTCACAACTCCCATCGTGGGAAAACACCCATGGCCTCATGATCCACACCACCTTCAAGTGGGGCCTCCGGGACAGAATGTCCAAACTGAGTGATCGTTTGATCTTCGCCCTGACTTCAGACGCACGACATCACGATTCAGGTCTGTAGATTGTGTCTCCCATGCCCTCACCCAGAATTCTAGGACTAGCTTGGGTTCTCAGACTTCCGTCCTCAGACTACTGAGCCACAAAACCTCCAGTTTGGCAATCCAGGACTACAATGCAGCACTCTGCCTGCCCTCCAGAAGAAAAACATTGCCCTCTGGGGCTACCCAGAAACCCCCAATAAGTATCTTCCTGCACGGCATTCGGATGTACCCCAAAAATATAGGCTGACCTGGGCACTAATGCCTTTTCTGACACAGCCTGAGCCTGCACCTCCTGGCCCCACCCAGACAGCTGGCCGCACACTGAGCACATCGAACCCGCCATGGCCTTAGTTCGTCATCTCTTCTCAACCTCGGTTTTCAGGCTTCAGAACCAAGATCTTATCTCCAATCACGGCCCGGGTTTGAAAATGATGCAGAAATCAGAACGCTTTCTGCATGGCAAGAAACCTTGTGGTTGGCATGTTGTCCAAGGTTCAGTGTCGTTGAAACCAGTGTGGCCCATGAGGCCTGGCCCATGCTTGCGGGCCACATTGGTCACAAACACACATTGTGACCCTCAGCCTGAGCCCAGTCCTCAGGTAAGGTCTCTCAGTGGCTGGATGGAGAGACAGCATATTGGGCTTGCCATGCCCCTAGGCCCCAATTATTAACCGTAGTTCAGGTTGTGTCTTCACTCTTCCCCAGGGCTCAGCTTTGGAATTCCTCTTTCGGTGGGACACCTGAGGTAACAAACCTGAAAGAGTCCTCCCTTCCCACAGATTGACGAAAAACAATTGGGATCGGGCCAAATCCACAGAGAGCAAGATTCGTCCATGGCCCATGAGGCCTCCACAACATTCCACGGCCATCACTGATACAAAATCCAGAGACAAAAGACTGAGCACGCACCTCAGACTC
>NW_026745328.1:0-2638 GCF_022355385.1 Mustela nigripes
TGAATCCAATGAGGCAATGTCTTTCCTACTGGAAATGGACTTTACCTATTAACTTCTCAGTTTCTGACACTTTTAATTGTACCTTGAAGAAAGATCCATCTGAATGGAGAGCAGACATCACAGTAGCTAAACATTAACATGTCACTACATGAAAATCTTATTCAGGACATCAAAACTTGACATGTATCTTTCCACAATTAAATCACCTCTCTCTAGAAATCAATATCCTGGAACCCAAACCCTAGGTTGTTTTTGTACCTGTTTTTAGTATACTGTGTGTCTAATGATTTAAATACCCGGTTACTGTCCTAATGACCTGTTCTGAATATAAAGCTGGTACAGATGTGTGATCTCAACAAAGCACTTCCCCTACATTTTCCATATAACTTTTGTCCACATTTTTTTGTAGTACTCAAGGCTATAGTTGTAAGTCTCATAGAAAGAGCTAAAATACATCCACCTTAGTCACTTCCCTGGATCAGCTCCATACTCTCCATGTGTTTGAGGGAGAAGGGATTCCATTCTCTCTGAGACTAGGGGATGGAGTTTTTGACATGGTATTACCTTTATGAGCTAAACCTTTAAGATCAATTACAACATAGGTGTTTCTTTACTGGTTATGCAAACATGGGAGCCTGGGAGAACTCAAAGATCTGATAACTAATGAGGCCCTGCCCAAAAAGATCACAGTGTTTGTGTTTAGGAGAAAAGGTGAAAGCTGCTGGCAACAAAAGAGCATGTGTTGTATGTTGTAATCAGGCTCAATAATTCTATCTGCCCTCTATTACACCTGACTGAGATCCCCAATCTGCCTCCTGCAGGGCCAGAGCGTCTACATTGGATTAAATGGCCACAGGATAGACAGGATGAATTCCTGTTCTGGAAAGCATTAAAGCATATGACAGGAATATTATTGGCTCTTAGATGGCCCTTTGATTTGGAGACATTTATTACCAGATAGGTGCAAAAATCCCATATCAGAGGCCAGCAAAGCCTGGGCTGTATGGACAGGTATTGATACTTCCACCAGGAAGTGGTCACTCAGACCTGGGATGTTGCACAGACTCTTTCTTCATTTTTATGGATTTTTCATGTTTAGAAAACCAGGAATAGAGGTCATTAGGATGAGGTACAGAGCCCAAAGCACTAGAGAATCTGGAAGACAGTATAGCTTAAACTCTTAGGGTCTGCTTTGGGCTCTGTTTCAAAAATCAACATATCTAGAGGCTTCACACTTCCCTGAAAGAGAGATAAAGGCTTTACCTCAGATAGTGAGAAGCCAAGCTGCCAAACCATGCAACCTGCCTCAGGGGTTGTTTGAGAGTCAAGGATTTTCCTGTGGAAATGCAGAAAGAGTAAGCTTTTCTAAGAGTGTCCAGCTGATTCAAATTTTGCCTAGTTGGGTTAAGAGTCTGAGGAGATTGACCAACATAGATGTCAGGGCCATTTCTTCTGGTCCTCTATTCCTCACAGAGATGTAATAGAGACAGAGGGCTAATAGTCTTGGGTAGTTTCTGTGAAGCTCTTACTTCAGAGATGGATTTCCTGTTCTCACACCTGTGGAGAATTAGTAGGTGCTTCTTCTATCACCCAGGTCTCCAGGTCGATAACCTATCCAGCATCCAGCTCTGGAGAAGGTGTGAGACTGAGTTCTTGGGTCCAGATGCTCAGACTGTCATTTACTCTTGTTAAGGTCTGGGAGCAAAGAGGAAAGCAGCAGGAATCTGGGGGAAGTACATATTGGAAGAGCTGCCCAAGGGAGGCCCTGCCATGCCTAGCCTCACTCTCCCTGGGGAGAACAGTGAACCAGGGCCCTGTCCTTAGGGAGGCTGTTCTGGCTCCATATCCCATGACTCCACCCTCTCTGCTTTATTCCATGCCTACCATTCCCAGGGACTTCTCATCTCAGCTGAAAGGGCCTCCCCCTGGAAATGATGGTCCACAAAACAGGATGTTAATGAGTCCTGTTGGGTATGATTCCTGGCCTGGCATCTCTGGTCTCTCAATAAATGAGCACAGATGCTCCAGACTTCTACCCTATCCTCAGGAGGCACTAATGGCCCATTTCTAAATTGCTGACTAGGAAACAAGGGTCCGTTTCATGGTGAAGGCTCTGCCCCGGAAGTTAATGTGGGTTTCGTGTCAGCTGTAGGATAATCCCAGAGTGTATTCGGTGGAGGAGTTGGCCTTGTAGTTATTACCAAAATTCTAAATCCTCAGGTTCATTCCCTGTCCTACTTGTTCTGTCATTTACATGTTTTTCTTATGTTATATGCTCTCCCTCTAACTTCATTCAGCTTCCAAATATGATAAATATTTCCCTATTAAAACAAACAAATAATAATTTGGGGATGTTTTTGTTTGTTTGGTTGGTTTTTGCACTGTATTTTTTTTAATTAATTTATTTTTTTTTTTTCAGCATAACAGTATTCATTGTTTTGGCACCACATCCAGTGCTCCATGCAATCTGTGCCCTCTCCAATACCCACCACCTGGTTCCCCTAACCTCCCACCCCCCGCCCCTTCAAAACCCTCAGATTGTTTTTCAGAGTCCATAGTCTCTCACGGTTCACCTCCCCTTCCAATTTCCCTCAACTCCCTTCTCCTCTCCATCTCCCCTTGTCCTCCATGCTATTTG
>NW_026745329.1:0-2637 GCF_022355385.1 Mustela nigripes
TGAAAACTGAGGTAGGGAAGAGATGATGACCTAAGGCCATGGCGGTCTGATGTGCTCAGTGGGCGGTCAGCTGTCTGGGTGTTGGTCACGAGGTCCGGGCTCAGGTTTTCAGACATTGCATTAGTGCCCAGGTTTGACTATATATTTTGGGTGCATTCGAGTGCCGTGTAAGTCCTTATCTGAAGAACTCTTCAGGATATGAAGAATGAGCGAGTCTGAGGCGCGTGCTCAGAATTTTGTCTCTGGATTCTGTATCAGCGATGGCCGTGGAATGTTGGGGAGGCCTCATGGGCCATGGACGAATCTTGCTCTCTGTGGTTTTGGCCCGATCACAATTGTTTTTCGTCAATCTGTGGGATGGGAGGACTCCTTTCAGGTTTGTTACCTCAGGTGTCCCACCCAAAGAGGAATTCCAAAGCAGAGCCCTGGGGAAGAGTGAAGGGACAACCCGAACTACGGTTAAAAATTGGGGCCTAGGGGCGTGGCAAGCCCAATATGCTGTCTCTCCATCCAGTCACTGAGAGGCCTTACCTGAGGACTGGGCTCTTGCTGAGGGTCAGAATGTGTGTTTGAGACCAATGTGGCCCGCAAGCATGAGCGGGGCCTATTGGGCCACACTGGTTTCAACTACACTGAACCTTGGACAACATGCCAACCACAAGTTTTCTTGACATTGGGAAAGTGTTCTGATTTCTGCATCATTTTCAAACCCGGGCCGTGATTGGAGATAAGGTCTAGGTTTTGAAGCCTGAAAACCAAGGTTGAGAAGAGATGACGACCTAAGGCCATGGCGGGTCCGATGTGCTCAGTGTGCGGCCAGCTGTCTGGGTGGGGCCAGGAGGTCCAGGCTCAGGCTGTGTCTAAAGGACATTAGTGCACAGTTCAGTCTATATTTTTGGGGTACAGCCAAATGGCGGGCAGGTTGATCCTCATTTGGGGTTTCGGGGTAGCCCTAGAGGGCAATGTTTTTCTTCTGGAGGGCAGGCAGAGTGTTGCATTGTAGTCTGGATTGCCAAATTGGAGGGCTTGTGGGTCAGTAGTCTGAGGGCGGAAGTCTGAGAACTCAAGATAGGCCTAGGATTCTTGGTGAGGATGTGGCAGGCACAATCTCCAGACTCGAATCGAGATCTCGTGCATCTGAAGTCAGGGCGAGGATCAGACGATTGCTCAGGATGGACATTCTGTCCCTGATGGACCCTTCTTGAAGGGTCCTGAGCCTGGACCTCCTGGCCCCACCCAGACAACTGGCCGCACAATGAGCACATTGGACCCGCCATGGCCTTAGGTCGTCAACTCTTTTCAACCCCGGTTTTCAGGCTTCAGAACCTAGACCTTATCTCCAATCACGGCCCGGGTTTGAAAATGATGCCGAAATCAGAACTCTTTCCCCATGGCAGGAAACCTTGTGGTTGGCATGTTGTCCAAGTTTAGGTGTAGTTGAAACCAGTGTGGCCCGTGAGGCCCCGCCCAGGCTTGCGGGCCACATTGGTCACAAACACATATTGTGACCCTCAGCCAGAGGCCAGTCCTCACGTAAGGCCTCTCAGTGGCTGGATGGAGAGACAGCATATTAGGCTTGCCATGCCCCTAGGCCCCAATTTTTAACCATAGTTCGGGTTGTCCCTTCACTCTTCCCCAGGGCTATGCTTTAGAATTCCTCTTTTGGTGGGACACCTGAGGTAACATATCTGAAAGGAGTCCTCTCATCCAACAAATTGACGGAAAACAATTGGGATCTGTCCAAGTCCACAGAGAGCAAGATTCGCCAATGGCCCATGAGGCCTCCCCAACATTCCACGGCCATCGCTGATACAAAATCCAGAGACAAAAGCCTGAGCACGCGCCTCAGACTCGCTCATTATTCATATCCTGAAGAGTTCTTCAGATAAGAACCTACACGGCACTCTAAGGCACCCAAAATATATAGTCTAACCTCGGCACTAATGCACTGTCTGACAATCTGAGCCAGGACCTCGTGACCAACACCCAGACAGCTGACGGCACACTGAGCACATCAGACCCGCCATGGCCTTATGTCATCATCTCTTCCCTACCTCATTTTTCAGGTTTCAGAACCTAGACCTTATCTCCAATCACTGCCCAGGGGTGACTGTGATGCAGAAATCAGAACTCTTCCTTACCCATGGCAAGAAAACTTGTGGTTGGCATGTTTTCCAATGTTCAGTGTAGGAGAAACCAGCACTCACCCTGAGGCCCCGCCCATTTTTGAGTGCGACGAGGACATAAACACAAATTGTGACCCTCAGCAAGAGTCCTCTCCTCTAGTACGTGCTCTCAGTTGCTGTACAATTAGATGTCATAATGGGCTTGACATGTCCCTAGGCCCCAATTTTTAGCCATAGTTCGGGTTGTCCCTTCACTCTTTCCCAGGGCTCTGCTTTGGAATTCCTCTTTTGGTGGGGCACCTGAGGTATCAAAACTGAAAGGAGTCCTCCCATCCAACAGATTGACGGAAAACAATTGGGATCGGTCCAAGTCCACAGAGAGCAAGATTCGCCCATGGCCCATGAGGCCTCCCCAACATTCCCCGGCCATCTCTGATACAAAATCCAGAGACAAAAGCCTAGCACGCGCCTCAGTCTCGCTCATTCCTCATATCCTGAAGAGTTCTTCAGA
>NW_026745330.1:0-2637 GCF_022355385.1 Mustela nigripes
GTATTTCCCTTACCATCCTCATTAGCAGGAATGATCTCAGATAAGGATGAGAAACAGGAGAAGTACTGTGAGGCAGAGGATTGTTGTTCTGCTGCCTCACCACCAGGAGGGACCACGGCAGAGGACTTAGGATGGGCTGCATCCTCTTGGGTCGTCTTGAATTCTGGTGAATGGAATAAAAATAAAACAATATATTGAGATGCGGCATCTTCTACAGTCTGTATCCTTTCAAAAGAGCCACACTGAGTAAACACTCTAAGTTAGACAACATTACCACACATGACATTTGCTCTCACAGAGCAAGAGTCTGAGTGCTATGCTTTGAGGTGTGTACATGGTCTAGCTATGTTGGCATGAGGGTGTGGTGTGTCTTGTGGAGTTGCAAGTGTGTTTTGGGACACAGCTGGTGAGTGGTTGGTTTTGACTTAAGGAACAGGCTATGGGATTTTTTAACAATGCTTCTTTTTATTTCTTTTTCAATATTTTATTTATTTATTTGACAGAGAACACAAGTAGGCAGAGAGACAGGCAGAGAGACAGTAGGAAGCAGGTTCTCTGCCAAGCAGAGAGCCTGACGTGGGGCTCCATCCCAGCACACCGGGATAGTGATCCAGGCTGAAGGCAGAGGCTTTAACCCACTGAGCCACGCAGGCGCCCCAACAATGCTTACCTTTTTAACATTCCCCAAAAGGAGATTTTATAGGTCAAGAATATAGAGTAGAATGGCACTTGCCTGATGCCAGCTATCAAGGGGAAATTTAAATAATAAATGTCACACCCTCCTGTTAACAAATCTCCCTACTGATGCAAAGCTATCCAAGGAGAAGTACAAGGGAGAGTACGAGGGAAAAAGAAAGAAAAAGAAGCCTGAAAGCCAGCCTTCCCAATCTTTCTCTGCTTATTTTCTGTCTCTGACCACTGGTGGAAAGTAGAATGAGGATTGAGTAAGCAAGAAAATTGTGAGGGAGAGCTGATATCCCTAACCTTCCTCCAGTCCTCTCCTTTGAATTCTGCCACTTCATATTGAATATGTAGCTGGAAGGAAAAGGGACAAGTGAGGTTAATTTCTGTAATGGTCTTTCCTAAAATTTCCAGATTTATGACTGTGAGGCAGGGCAGTTTAAGAGCACAGGCTTGAGGTTGAGCTCACAGTGTGAATCCCAAATCTGTCACTTAGTACTTGTTGGAGATTGGGTAAGTGAGTTGAACCTTCAGTGCCCCAATTTCTTCCTCTTAATATGGTGGCCATCTTATGGAGTTGAAGATTAAGTAATAAAAGTCTTAATACACTTCCTGGATGATTGTTAACACTCAATAAATATGCATCAAGAGTTGTCTGTATGCTGTTTTCGTACAAGATGGGTATAAAAAATTATAAATTTAAGTCAAATGTCAGGATTTAGCACTGAGATTTGGGCCAGTGCAAACTGAAGACATTTGAAATAGCTAACTTACTTACAGCACTTACTCTGTGTAAATACTTTCACATCCTACTTAATTTTAATGATTCTAGTCATTTAAGTCAATTTCCCTTCTCTGTTCTCCTTTATAAGTCCAAAATGGCAATTCTCATTTGCCTTTGATAATCTGATGAAAGCGCTGCTTTTGTAAAATTCTCCTGAAAATTGGTTTGGTGCTGCTTTGATGAATATGTTTCCATTTTCATTTAAATGCACTTTAAAATGTGTGTTCTGACTGATTAGATGCAAAAGTTATATGTTTTCTGGCAAGGGCTGTCTTTTACTACCTGTGGTGATAAAAACATTTTTTCTTATGATGATGAAAGGATATTTAACATTTCAGTTGTCAAATTACCTGTAGTTAAGTTTCTTTATGGGAGTTTGCATAAAAGGAAAAAGTAATGTTCTACAAGCTTTTAATAAACTAACCCAATCACCCCAGGAGAAAGTACTTACTCACTGACAGATGGTTTGCAAACATAAATCTTTTCACAGAGGCATCAGTGCTAAATGCCTGGTGCCAAAATTTGAGATTTCTTGAGGGATTTATTTTATTTTATTTATTTTATTTTTTAAACTACATTTAAAAATAATTTTTATTGGTATAGTTTATTACCTTTATACCCATAATAAAAGGGTTTTTTTTCCATAATAAAAGTTTATCTTAGTTTGGCTAACAGGCATAACTTAACAAAGGTGATCTATTTTCTATTTTTTTAAAATATTTTGTTTGAGAGAGACAGAGAGAACAAGCAGTGGGGAGAGGCAAAGGGAGGAGAGAGAGAGAGAGGCAGACACCCCGCTGAGCAGAGAGCCCAGTGAGAGGCTCCATCCCAGGACCCTGGGATCATGACCTAAGTTAAAGGTAGATGCTTAACCTAATTAACTACCCAGGGGCCCCAAAAATGATCTGTTTTCAATTGCTATAATTTCCTCCAAATAATTTTCTATTATTACTTTAAATTTATCTTGACATTTATTTTCAAGGCAAAAACACTAGAGTTGAACCAGTGAAATGTATTTCATGATAAGCACAAATGGAAAATAGGAGACAATTATAAATCCAAAATCATTTCATAGAGCAAACATTCTGGAGCACATTACTGAAAATGAGTTTAAATATATACTTAGTTTGTGAAAGGCTTACATAAACGTAACTTGAACACACTTAAAAAAG
>NW_026745331.1:0-2636 GCF_022355385.1 Mustela nigripes
CTTAAAGATCAACAGGACTTTGCTAGTCCTCAGGGAAGGTGATTCCACTGCAAGCATAATGACGTGTTGGAACTGTGGTCTATAACCAAAGGGTTTATAGGAACGTGTTATAGATTTCACCATTTCATGCTCTCCACTCTCCTGGAGCTACATTCTAGCCACAAACCTGGATTTTCTTCTTGTTCAGAAATGAATTCTAACTAAGCCGTCCCCGCCTAATTAGATTGGATGTGAAGTATTAATTTATGTGCTACTTAGTTAAAAAAAAAATGCTTACCTGCTTGCTTCTAGTGCAGAGGTTTCTTTAGAACTTTGTGAATTTAAGATTTTTTCAATCTTTTCAACTGATCAAATAACTTGTATAAGCCTCAACACACACATCTATAAAAATAAAACTTAAGCAAACAAAAAACGTCACCATCTTTACTCTTAATCATCTTTATTTCCCATGCTAAATGCAGAAAAATATGAGACCAAAAGTTAACTTCAAATATATAGGGCATGCTATATTTTGAATATTTCTATGAAACACAGAATTCTCAAGAATGCAAATCTTAGTTCTAGAATAAGCATACTTCCATATTCTATTGCAAGTTTATAGAGGAAAAAAAAATCCCTAGACTTTGATTTCTCATATTCTATACTCTTATTTCTTCTTTTCCCCATCCTGAATCTTTCTATGGGCATTTCTTTCCTATTTTTTAAAAAAGATTTGTTTATTTGAGAGAGAGAGAGACTGCATGTGCGCGTGCAGGGGAGGGGCAGAGGGAGAGAGAGAATCTCGAGCAGACATCCTGCTGAGCACAGCGCTCAATGTGGGGCTCAATCTCATGATCCTGAGATCATGACCTGAGCCATAATCAAGAGTCGGACATTTAAACAACTGAGCCACCAGGCGCCCCTCCATTTGTTTTCTTATGGCCCTTTATTCATGTTTTAACTTTGGCTTCCGATCGTACTGGCCCTCTCAGTTTACATGTGCATATACCTATATGCCCAAGCACCAAGTCATTGAAGACCTTTTACACTACAAATATTATCAGAGAGGTTGAGGGACATTATGAAAACTCTCATCCTTAAAGAACAACAAAATACAAAGTCATACATTCAATAAATAATAATAATAATGAACACCCCTGGGAGCTCGACATTCATTCCGACGGGGGGGTGGGGGGGCACGAGAAAATAAAGCAAGAAATACACCCTACTCTCACAAAGCTTACTGTTTTGTCTGGAAGTGCACGACAAGCATTCTTTGGACAAAAGCTGTGAGGAGATCCAGAGGCGAATTAAACAGAAGGTCCCTCAAACAGGCTTCTCCCCACTGAGATTTTAACAAATATGCTAATAATACACATAGAAAACATTGTACAGAGCAGCAGGGGAGAGTCAGAAGCCCAGACTCCCAATGCCCGCTGTGCCCCTACATCGTTATGATCATGAATGATATCGGGGACACTTGGAACTGGAGATAGTACTAAGGGGCACACTCCCGGGGTGAGCCCTCAGATGTACAGAGCCGTTGCCTGTCTCACACACCTGAAATTAAGCCAACACCGCATGCTAACTACTGGGACTCGAAAAAATTAAAGTTAACACCAGAACATAAAGAACACAGGATCAGAAAATAACAACAAACCTACGGCAGAATCCTGAGTTTGCTTTGGAAAGCCCACTTCTCCCCTAGTCTCTAATATAGGCCTATTTTCTTTACAGGGCCGCTGGCAATTTATACAGTCGTTAACTGTCAAGTGCTGCACCAACAACAGTTATCACTGTTTCTTGTTCTGGAAAAAGTGGGTGATCTTGAGATCGTGTGGGTACCTCTGAAATTCTGTCTTCTTATTTCAGGTAGATAACGTGACATAATGCATAAAATGCACATGCGTGAGAGCTTTGAAAAAAAGCTAAATTTAAAAAAAAAGAAAAAAAGCTGAATAGTGCTGACAAGTTCGCGGAGACAAGAGGAGAGGGCTTCAACTGGCATGCAGCATAAGAAATCTACTGGAGGGTACCTTTTTCTTCCTTATGTCCTCTTGTTTACACATTTGTTCATCTACTGCCCGAATTCCTTCACTGACTGATGACCTGAGACTCTTTAAAAGAATAATAAAGAAAACGTATTACAGACATTGTTTTGTCACATTATCAAGTTCCTACATCTCATTCAATTCCACAGAACTTAATACCTGTGCACCAGTACTATGCAGATATTGACAAACAAACAAACAAACAAACAAACATGATATACCAGACACAGTTACTGTTGAGGGGACTCATGATCTGGTGGCATAATGACACAAAGGCAGGGTCGCATGGCCAGAAGAAGAATGACATATACAGTGAAAGTTATGGGGATGAGGGGGCTTAGAATGGAGAACAGATAATATGAAGCAAAGTACAGGAGAGTCTGGAAATGCGACGGGGCTCGAATTGGACTCTGAAAGCCATGTGTACACAGCTGCCGAGGTGGGGAGGGGATGGGGAGCAGATGTAAGTGCACACACACTCAGGGGCAGGGTCAGACAGGCACACAGCCATGTGCACTGCAGGCTTCCTTCTGGAGAGAAGCAGAAATAGGAATGGAGTGCCAACTTCACTGAGATGAGGTCTTTAGATTCTGCATATTTTGGAGA
>NW_026745332.1:0-2636 GCF_022355385.1 Mustela nigripes
TGGAACCATCCAATAGTACTCGACTCTCCTGAAGAAGGAAACTTTGACGTTTGGAGCAGCTCACAACTCCCAGCGTAGGGAAACCCCCCTGGCCTCATGACGCCCCCACCCCCTTCAGGAAGGGGCCGTCATGGACATAAACTCCAGCTTGAGGCAACATCTGATACTCGCCCTGACCTCAGATGCAGGAGATCTCGATTCAGCCTCTGCAGAGTGGGCCTGCCATGCTCTTGGCCCCAAACCTCGTGCTAGCTTTTGTTTTCAGACTTCCTTCATCACACTCCTGGCAAACATGCCCTCAAGACTTGGAATTCTGGAACCACAGTGCAGCCCTATGCTGGCCCTCCAGAAGAAAAACGTTGTTCTATGGGGATCTCCAGAAACCCCAAATGAGGATCAACCTGCTCGGTTCTCGACCTCACCCCAATTGGATTGTTTGGGTTGTCCATTCATCCCTCCCCAGAGCTCTGCTTTGGAATCCCTCTTTTGGTGGGACACTGAGGTAACAAAACTAAAAGGACTCCTCCCATCCTTCAGATTGACCCAAACCAATTGGGATTGGACCAAATTCACAGAGAGGAAGTCTCATTCATGGCCCATGAGGCCTCCCTGAGATTCCATAGTCATCATTGACAACAAATCCAGAGACAAAAGCCTGAGCAAGCGCCTCACACTCGTTCTTTCATGGTATCCCGAAGAGTTCTCCTCACGGTCTGTAGGTCGGGCCTGCCATACCTATGTCCTAAACCTAAGCCGAGTTTGAGTTTTCAGACTTCTGTCCCCACATTCCTGGCCCACAGACCCTTCAGGCTGGGGCCCCTGGAGCCACACATCAGGACTGTGCCTGTCCATACCACAGGAATTCTGCCCATTCCACTGTCCACGGTCGTACAAATTAGGAAAAACCTCCAGTCCCCAAGGACATCCCAATAATGTAGGCCGCCCAGGACAAACAAGGGTCATCTGAAACCAGCTGAGCATCTACCTCTACTCAGCGTAGATGGATGTCCCCAGAGAAGAAGATTGATTCAGACAGGCCCCTCGGACTGAATCAGATTCTTTGCTTTAGTTCACAGGTATCTGTCCTCAGAGGCCTGGTTTCCAATATTAGCACATGGGGATTTCATGAGGCACCAATCAGAACAAATCTCGTCTCCACATAGGAAAATTATCCTTTGAAGATGTCTCAAAACCTCCAGTTAGGAGAATCCTTCAGGGCCTGTGTGCCACTGCCCCATTACAAGGTTTCCATGGACAGAAATCCACATTAGAACCCATCCACAGGAAATTCCATTTCAACTCAGCTCCCTTGGTTGCTCGCCCAGAGCGAGCAGACTGAACCTGTCTTATCACTAGGAGACAATTGGAATGCGAGGCCAGCTGCCCAACCATCCATTCTTAGAGATCTGCTCTGGCATCGTTCTGTTTGGGATATCCTGGAGCCATCCAACAGGTCTCAAATGTCCAGCAGAAGGAATCCTTGTAGCATCTCACAACTCCCAACCTGGGAAAATCTAGATGGCTTTGTGATGCCCCCCGAAATTTATGCAGGGGAAATCATGGACAAGAGCTCCAACCAGAGCCAACGTCTGATGTTCGCCCTGAATTCAGATGCACGAGATCTCGATGGAGCTCTGCAGAGTGTGCTTTCCTTAACCCTCGCCCTGAAACCTATGCCTAGCTTGTGTTCTCAGACTTCTGTCCTCACAATCCTGGCACCCAAGCCCTCACATTTGGGAATTCAGGACACAAAATGCAGCATTCTGCCTACCTTCCAAAAGAAAAATTTTGCCCTATGGAGTTTCTCACAAAAACCAAATGATGATAGACATACACGGCACTCGAATGTACCCAATTTAGATAGTCTAACCTGGCCACTAATACACTGTCTGATACAGAGTGAGACCGTACCTCCTGACCAACACGGAGACAGCTGACCAAACAATGAGAACATCAGAACCACCATGGCCTTAGCTCGTTATCTCTTCCCAACCTACCTTTTCAGGGTTCAAAATTTAGACCTTAACTCCAAGTCCTGACAAGGGTTGAATGTGATGCAGAAATCAGAACTCCTCCTTACCCATGGCAAGAAACCTTGTGGTTGGCATGTTGTCCAACATTCAGTGTAGGAGAAACCAGCATTCACCCTGAGGCCCCGCCCATCCTAGAGTGCGACGAGGGCATAAACATGCATTGTGACCCTCAGCGTGAGTACACTTCTCTAGTAAGTCCTCTCAGTGGCTGGATCATTAGATGGCATAATGGGCTTGACATGTCCCTAGGCCCCAATTTTTAACAAGATTTCTGGTTGTCCAGTCGCCCCTCCCCAGGGCTCTACTCTGGAATCCAACATTTGGTGGGACATCTGAGGTTAAAAAAGAAAAACAAAACAAAACAACAACAACAAAAAAAACGGGCTTCTTCCATCCCACAGAATGACCCCAAACTCTTAGGACGGGGCCAAACCCCCAGAGAGTAAGACTCATCCATTTCCCATGAAGGCACCCGGAAATATCACGACCAGGAGTGACACGATATCCAAAGACAAAAACTTGAGCAAGAGCCTCACACTCGCCCTTTTTTCATACCCCGAAGAGTTCTCCTCATGGTCTGTAGATCAGTCCTGCCATACCTAT
>NW_026745333.1:0-2636 GCF_022355385.1 Mustela nigripes
TCAGTTCCCTGAGAATAAGTTTACTAAAAATAAAATGAAGTCTTCCCTCAAAAAAAAAAAAACTTATAAATAAGCAAAAGACAAGAAAAGGGCAGAAATATCTTTTTTTAAGAGTTTATTTATTTATTTGACAGAGAGATCACAAGTAGGCAGAGAGGCAGGCAGAGAGAGGAGGAAGCAGGCTCCCTGTTGAGCAGAGAGGCTGATGCTGGGCTTGATCCCAGTACCCTGGGATCATGACCTGAGTCAAAGGCAGAGGCTTTAACCCACTGAGCCACCCAGGTGCCCCCAGAAAAATCTTTTTAAAAGTAATTTAGAAACAGCCAATCTTGAAAAGAACAGGAATGTTTCTCAAAAATATAAAAATAGAAGGATCATACAATCCAATAATTCCTCTGCTAGGTATATATCTGAAAGAAAAAGAAAAAAAAAACATGAATTTCCAAAGACAGATGTACCCATATGTTTATTATAGCATTATTTACTATAACCAGTGTATGGAAGCAATATAAGTGTTCATCGATGGATAAATGGATAAAGAAGAAATGCGTGTGTGTGCATGTGAAAACATTTGTGTGTGTGTGTGTGTGTATGTATAAAGTACACATTAAAATATTACTCAGCCTTAAAAAATGAATGAAATCATGCCATTTATGACAACATGGATGGACATAGAGGGTATTATGGTAAGTGAAATAAGTCAGACAGAAAAAAGACAGGTACTACATAATTTCACTTGTATGTGGAATCTTAGAAAAATGAACAAACAAAAGCCCAGAAATAGACTTATAAATACAAAGAGTAAAATAGTGGCTACCAGAGATGAGGAAGGTGATAGGAAACGGAACTAGGTGAAGAAACTTAAGAGGGGCAAATATCGACAGACATGAAAGGGGAAATTTACAGCAATATAATAATATAAGAGAAATTTATTACCCCATTTACATTAATGAGTACATAATCCAGTCAAAAAATAAATAAGTATACAGTGACTCTGAATGGCACATTAAATCAGATGGACTTAACTGGTATGTACAGAACATGAAAGAAAATCTTAACTATGGAAACAAAAAGGATCGCTGGAGAGGGGTGGGAGGATGGGTTAAGCTGGTGATGAGCATTAAGGAGGGCACTTGAAATAATGAGCACCGGATGCTACATGCAACTGATGAATCACAAAATTCTATCTCTGAAATTAAAAATACAGTATATGTTAATTAAATAGAATTTAAATAAAATTTTAATTTAAAAACAGGAGGATACACATTCTTTTCAAGTGCACATGAAACGTATCCTAAAATAGATTATATATTAAGCCACAGAACAAGTCTCAATAAATTTAAGAAGATTGAAATTCTATCAAGCATCTTTTTCTGACCACATGGTGTAAAACTAAAAATCAATTACGAGGAAAAAAAAAAACTGGAAGAAAAACAGAAACACATGGATGCTAAACAGCATGCTACTCAACAAATGGGCCAAAAAGAAACCAAATATAAAATTTTTAAAAAAATGGAGACTAATAAAAACGGAAAAACAATGATTCAAAATATTTGAGACACAGTAAAAACAGTTCTACAAGGGATGTTTATAGTGATTAAGTATAACCAAACTCTAAAAACAAGAAAAATCTTAACAAAACAATCTAACCTTACACCTAAAGGAACTACAGAGGACAACAACAATTAAAAAAAATCCTTAAAGACTAAAATTAGCAGTAGGAAGGAAATAGTAAAGATCAGAGTTAGTTAGCAGTAGGAAGGAAATAGTAAAGATCAGAGTGGAAATAAATGAAACACACAGGCACACACACACACACACACACACACACACACACGAAAAGATCAACAAAACCAAGAGATGATTTTTGAAAAGATAAAATTGATAATTAGCCAAACTCATCAAGGAAAAAAATAGAGAAGATTCAAATAAATAAAATCAGAAATAAAAGACAAGTAACACCACCACAGAAATATAAATAATTATAAGAAATTACTACCAAAAAATTGCAGATCAGCAGATTGGACAACCTAGAAGAAATGGACAAATTTCTAGAAATATACAATCTCCCAAACTGAATCAAGGAGAAATAAAAAATTTGAGTAAAAAATTACTAGTAGTGACATTAAATCTGCAAGCAGGGTTTTGGAGGGGAGGGGATAGGGGTTTGGGTGAGCCTGGTGGTGGTGTTAAGGAGGGCATGTATTGCATGGAGCACTGTGTGTGGTGCATAAACATTACATCTTGGAACACTGAAAAAAGAAAATAATTTAAAAAAAAGATAAAAATCTTCTGCATATTGAAGGATACAAACAACAAAACTAAAAGGCAAACTTCAAGATGAGAGAAGATATTTGCAAATGACATATCTGATAAAAGGTAAGTATTCAAAATCTATAAAGAGCTTCTCAAACCCACCCTTCCCCCCAAAATAATCCAGTTAAATAATGGACAGAAGACAAGAATAGACATTTTTCCAAAGAAGACATACAGATGGCTAGCAGACACATAAAAATTTATTAGGTATTTACTCAAAGGATACTAAAGTACTGATTTGAAGGGACATTAGATTCTCTGATGTTTATAGCGGCATTATCAACAATAGCCAAATGAGGAGAGCCCAAATGTCCATCCAC
>NW_026745334.1:0-2636 GCF_022355385.1 Mustela nigripes
AAGAAAATAGGGACTATTTTCCCTTTTTTTTGAATTTTTTAAAATACCTTTATTGAGATATATTGCTTTTTTTAAATTTACTTTTTATTTTCAGCATAACAGTATTCATTATTTTTGCACCACACCCAGTGCTCCATGCAATCCATGCCCTCTATAATACCCACCACCTGGTACCCCGACCTCCCACCCCTGCCCCTTCAAAACCCTCAGATTGTTTTTCAGAGTCCATAGTCTCTCATGGTTCACCTCCCCTTCCAATTTCTCCCAAATCCCTTCTCCTCTCTAACTCCCCATGCTATTTGTTATGCTCCACAAATAAGTGAACCCATATGATAATTGGCTCTCTCTGCTTGACTTATTTCACTCAGCATAATCTCTTCCAGTTCTGTCCATGTTGCTACAAAAGTTGGGTAGGGACTATTTTCTAATATATATATATATATATATATATATATATATATATACCGATAATGATATCCTTATCATTTCCTATTTTGTACGTTTGGTCTTGTCCCTATTTTCTTATTTTCTTAATCAAGTTGGATGGTAATTTGTCTTTTTATAAATATTTCCAAAGCCCAACATATCTCATTAATTAAGTCTGCTGTTTTATATTCTCCACATCACTAATTGTTTTTGCTTTTATTTCCTTCCTCATGCCTTCTTCTGGTTTATTTTGTTGTCTTTGTCTGATTTTTTTTTTTTTGAGCTGAGAATTTAATTAATTAACTTTAATTATGTAAATGTTCATGCTGATAAGGTTAGTGCTATTAACTTCCCCCGATCATAGCTTTCTGGGGTGTGCTGTTCTCATCATTTTAGTTTTAGTTTAGAAAATTCTGTAACTTCATCTTTAATTTCTTCTTTCGCCCAAGGGTTGTTCGGTAGGTTTATTAATTTCCAAGTGGAAAGGCCTTTGTGTTTTAATTTCTAGTTTCATGGCAGATCATAATGTGCGATATTTTCTACATGATCTCACACACGTGCGTGCACACACACAGATCCCATGCACATGTGAGAAATGAGAGTAACTGTGAGGTCAGGGTGCACATTAATACATGTCTGTGAGATGTATCGTACTGACAGTGTTCATCAGGTTTCTGACCTCCTACAAGTTGTTTGCTCACTTGGTCTCCCTGCTTCTGTGAGAGGAATGGTCACATCTATTAGCGCATGTCCAGCCATATTTTCTTCCATCCGCTGAAGTGGTTACATCATAATGCTGTACCATATTGTATTATATTTATATAAACACTGTGATGTATCATATTTGCTGTGTTACTTGGTTCATAAGCATTCACGCACATTAAACTTAGCAGATCACGGCTTTGGGGTGAGAAAGTATGCTTCTGGATTACAGTTCATGCTTTTTGGCTTAAGCTTACTTTGTCTGATGTCGGGATAACTGCTCTCTTTGAGTTTCTATTTATATTGTATAACTTTGTCCACATCTTTGCTTTTGGTCCCTTTGAATCATTTCTATTAGGTTTGTTTCTTGTATGGACCATCTAATTGAGTCTTTCTTGATAAGCCAGATTGAAAATGTCTCTTTTCCTTTCTATGGTTGAGTTAACTCCATCTACCTTTACTGAGATGATTGACGTATTTAGTCTTATCTTTGTCATAATATTTTACAATTTTGTGTATTGTGTTATATTTTTTATGTTCTTTCTCTACCAAAGGTAATTGCCTTTTCTTCCTTTTCTTTTCTGATTTTAACCAACTCTCTTTTCATTACTTCTTCATTTTTGTCCATGTCTGTCCTTTCATTTTTTTTTAAGATTTTATTTATTTATTTGACAGAGAGAGGGGGACAGAAGCTGGGGGAGTGGGGGAGGGAGAAGCAGGTCTCCCACCGAGCAGGGAGCCTGACGTGGGGCTTGATCCCAGGACCCCGGGACTGTGACTTGAGCTGAAGGCAGACGCTTACGATTGAGCCACCAGGTGCCCCCATGTCTGTTCTTTGTTTTTCAATTTCTAGTTCAAGCTTCTTTTCTCAACGTACTCAGACATTTGTTTGCATATATTTATTTCCATGAGGATTGTTGTTTTAGAGTTTTACTCTTTCCATTATTATTTCTGTGGGGAAAGTTTTCTTCAGTTGATTTGTGGTGAATTTTGTTTTCTAAGACCTGACAATAATACTACTTTTTTCTTGTTAATTCTGTAATTTTGCGATACTTTACAAGATTCTTAGTTTAAAGACTTGCCTACCTGCCAGAGTAGTCATGTCAAGACACTCCAGTGTGTTATTTGTTGTTGTTTTTTTATGGGAAAAATATTGCATGTCCTTTATTTCTTTGACTCTCTTTTGTTATGGGAACTCTAAATATCCGCCTTTAGCTTGGTGCCCTTTTCCACCCAGTGCTGAAGAGGCTTTCTCCTTCCAGTTTGCCTTTCTTCTCCCCAAGTCAGCTCTGTGTCTTGAGGAATGCCTCTTCCAACAGCACATACCTTTGTCTCTTCTGAGAGGTTCATGGACTGACCTACCCAGACACATTTTAGTACTTTTGTACATAATGCAAACCTAGTCTTTCTGGCAATAGTTTCGGATCACACTTCATCTTCTGATAGCTTTCTTTTTCTTTATTTTTCAGAATTTATTTTTGTTCTGTTTTTGCTCATCAAAAAGCCCT
>NW_026745335.1:0-2635 GCF_022355385.1 Mustela nigripes
TTGTAGATCGGGCCTGCCATACCTACGTCCCCAAACATAAGCTGAGTTTGTGTTTTCAGACTTCTGTCCTCAAAGTCCTGGGCCACACACCATCCAGGCTGGCGACCCTGGAGCCACACATTAGGACTGTGCCTACCCAATCCATGGGAATTCTGCCCATTCTATTGTCCAAAATCGTACAAATTAGGAGAACCCTCCAAAGTCCCTGAGGCCATCTCAATAGTATAGGTCGCCCCGGACAAAAAAGGTCAGTCTGACACCAGCTGAGCATCTAACTCCACTCATACCCTAGATGGATGTCCCCAGAGAAGAAGATTGAACCAGACAGGACCCTAGGCCAAAATCGGATCCATTGCATTGGTTTACAGGCATGTCTCCTCAAAACCCTGGTTTCCAATACCAGCATTGGGGTTTTCCTGAGGCACTCTTCAGAACAAAACTCGTCTCCACAAGGAAACTTGTGCATGGGAGTTTTGTGAAAAGCTTAGGAGAATACTTCAGGGTCCCGGTGCCACCGCCCCATTTAAAGGCCCTCATGGACACAAACACACATTAGACCCATCCTCAGGAATGTCCATTTCAACTGAGCCACCCCGGTTGCTCCCGCAGAGCCATTAGATCTAAACTGTCTTGTCGCTAGGAGACAATTGGAATGTGAGGCGGGCTTCCCAGGCATCCACCCTCGAACGTTGGTCTGGACTCATCCATATGGGATGTCCTGGGACTGTCCAACAGGTCTCAATTGTCCCGCAGAAGGAATCCTTGGAGGGGGCATCCCACCACTCCCAACGAGGGGAAAACCTCCACGCTCTCGAGAATCCGCTCCCTTCATGAAGGGGCCGTCATGAACAGAAAATCCAAGCTGAGCCAACGTCTGATCCTCGTTCTGAATTCAGAAGCATGATATTGCTTCAGATCTTCAGGGGATACATGCCGTGCCCTCGCCCTGAAACCCAAGTCTAGCTTGTGTTCTCAGACTTCCATCCTCACACTCATGGCCCCGAAGACCACAAGTTTGGCAATTCCGGACCATCATTGCAGCACTCTGCCTGTACTCTAGAAAAATATATTGCCTAATGAGCTGTTCGGGCACATTAAATGAGACTAAACCTACACGGCTCTCGAATGTACCCAAGTTATATAGTCTAACCTGGGCAGTAATGCACTGTCTGACACAACCTGAGCCGGGACCTCCTGAGCAACACCCAGACAGCAGACCGCACACTGAGCACATCAAACCTGCCATGGCCTTAAGTCATCATCTCTGCCCTACCTCAGTTTTCAGGTTTCAGTATCTAGACCTTATCTCCAATCACTGCCCATGGGTGACTGTGATGCAGAAATCAGAACTCCTGCTTACCCATGGCAAGAAACCTAGTGGTTGGCATGTTGTCCTACATTCAGTGTAGGAGAAACCAGCATTCACCCTGACGCCCCGCCCATTCTTGAGTGCGACGAGGCCATAAACACACATTGTGACCCTCAGCGTGAGTCCTGTCCTCTAGTACGTCCTCTCAGTGGCTGGACCATTAGATGTCATAATGGGCTTGACATGTCGCTAGGCCTCAATTATTAACCAGATTTCTGGTTTTCCAGTCGCCCCTCGCCAGGGCTTGACTCTGGAATCCCTCATTTGGTGGGACACCTGAGGTTGAAAAACAAAACAAAACAAATCAACAGCACAGAGCAACGAACTTCTTGCATCCCACAGAAAGACCCCAAACTCTTTGGACGGGGCCAAACCCCCAGAGAGTAAGACTCGTCCATTTCCCATGAATTCACCCGGAAATTTCACGACTATGAGTGACACGATATCCAGAGACAAAAACTTGAGGAAGAGCCTCACACTCGCCCTTTTTTCATATCCCGAAGTGTTCTCCTCATGGTCTGTAGATCAGTCCTGCCATACCTATGACCCGAAACATAAGCCGAGCTTGTGTTTTCAGACAACTGTCCAAACAGCCCTGGCCTACACACCCTACAGGCTCAGGGCCCTGGAGACAAACCTAACGACTGTACTTGCCCTCTCCAAGGGAATTGTATCTGCACATTGCAATGGCCACAACCCTACTAAGAGCATAAACCTCCATAGTCCCTGAGGCCATCCCAATATTTGTGGCTTCCTAGGACTAACAGGGGCAATCTGGGCCCATCTGAGCACCTAACGGCCCTCCGACCCGTAGACTGATGTCCCCAGAGGTAAAAAGGAACGAAGAGGCCCCTAGGCACCTATCGGATGCATTGCTTTGGTTTCCAGTCATCTCTCCTCAGAGGCCTGGATTTCAATAACAGCATATGGCTGTTTCTTGACTCACCAATCAGAACAAATCTCATCTACTTATGGGAAAATAGCACTATGGAGCTATGTGAAAGCCTCTCTTTAGGAGAACCCTTCAGGGCCCCAGTGCCACCGCTTCATTCCAAGGTCTCCATAGACACAAAATCATATTAGGACACATCCAGGGGAGAGTCCATTTCAACTCAGCCTCCTCCGTTGCTCCCCCAGATCCAGCAGATCTAACCTGTCTTGTTGCTTGGAGACAATTGGACTGCGAGGTGGGCTACCCAGCCATCCATTCTTAAACCCTGATCGAAATCGTTGACCTCGAGCCAACCAACAGGTCTCAATTATCCT
>NW_026745336.1:0-2635 GCF_022355385.1 Mustela nigripes
CTCTCCTAGTGACTAAAGCATTTGAAGCAGTAATCAAACCCCTACCACCACAGAGAAGTCCAGGTCCAAATCACTTTCCTGGGCAACTCATCTAGACACTTAGTGAATGCAATGCCATTTCAACTAATCGATTCCAGAAATGGAGGAGGCGGGAAGACTCTAATTTACAAATATCAAGACCAATTCAGATACGGACATTATAGGAAACATTGTACATGTCATTTTAATAAGTAAAGTTAATAAAAATATAATTATTTCCTTTTCTCTAAACATTCACTAAATGTTTTTATCTTAATATTTTGTTGTGTTGAGGAAGTAGGCCTATCATCCATCATTCATTTTTGACAGAGTTTTCACGGATTATTTAGTTCTATATACTACCTAGTGCTTCTTCTAATATATGCCACAACTCCTCATCACCCATTAGCCAGTTCCCTCATTCCCTGCATGTCTCTCATTTCCGTAACCCTCTGCTTGGTTCCTCAGAGTCCTGAGTAACTCTTGGGTTGTCTCCTCCTCTGACATTTTTCCCTTATTTCTACTAAGGCCCATGGTATTCTTTCTGGGACCCATAGATGAGAAGCCATATGACATTTCCCTTTGTTTGCTTGCCTTTTTCATTTTGCAACACCCAGTCCTGTGGCATTCATGTCAATGCCAAGTACCAGGGATTCATCCTCCTTGGTGCCTGAGGAATACTCTGTTGCCAATACAAATCACATTTTCTTTATCCACTAGTCTTTGCAAAGGCACTGCATCTCAATATACTGTCTTGCCTCAGGGGGCATTGAAGGCCACCGACATAGGTTATTCCTTTTCCTCTGATTAAAGAGACTTGGTCAACATGTCTATACCCATTACCATAGCAGGTAGAGTTAACTAAAGATGACAAGGAGTGCTGTCCAAGGCTCTTCCTTAAGGGTTAGCTATCATGAAGAATGTCACTCTACTTTAAACATTTGCAAAGGTGTTTAAGGTAAAACCAGGTAGACAGAGCACTAATGCCTTATGACTCATGTTTCAGAACACTAGGAAATGAGGACACAGAAAGCACAATACATTCATGCCCTAATATTTTTCCCTGAGAAGGGACTTTCTATCCCTTAGTCTTCCCTGACCCATAAGGAAAAGACACTGAGAAAGAACTCCCTCACCCACCAGATGACAAACCTCACAGAGAGCTGATGATACCCAAGAAGCCTCACTGTTTCTTGAGATCTATAGAAATTGCAGTGGAAATTGGAAATCCTTGCCTTCTCTGGAGAATTGTTGGTCTAAAGGATGGTATACTGAACGTCATTTTCATTTCTCTTAGTCTGGAAAGGGAAAGTGGGAAATTAATACACAAGACAACCTAAGTTCTTAGTCAGGCTAAGAAGGCTTTTTTTTTTTTTTTTTTTTTTTTCTCCATCCCGTGGCTTAGTACCTAAAGCCATAGGACTCAAAGCTCATGAGAGAGGGACTGCTGTTTCAGTGAAGCCAACAACTTATGTGATGTCACCAAGGCTTGAGGTCATAGCACCAACTCCTCCTCAACCCACACCTGATCACTACTCTTGGCCTGAGTATTCTTGGGTGGGCCAAGAGGACCCCAAGCCCTCTCACATCACTGGAGCAGCCTGGTCTCTCACAAGGAAGTTACAAAGTGAGTCGGTGGCACCTTCTCCATGGCTAAATTTATAGTCTTTGGTCGTGACTGTCACCACCAGCCCTCGGGGCTCTGTAAAAAGGCAGGAATCCACCATTTCATCTTACCCATGACTGGCCTAGAAAGAATCAGGCATCCAAAAATGACTCAGGGATGGAACTCCATGTCCCGCACATGTCTATGGTTCCTCCACACAATCACGGCACTTCTGACCAAGAAAAGTGCCACCACGGAATGCTCCCAGGGAACACCTGCAACCATGCCATAGACATGTCTGGAGTCATCAACAGCGAGGATACAAGTAAACCTAGGGTGTGTAGACACCATGCCAAAATGGTCTTCCAATATTCAAAAGTGACCAAGCACCAAAGGCAGAACCTACACATGATAAACTGAGGCCCATGACAGACTCATGTACTTGGAGTCCACAGAAGCAAGCATGGAGCTTGTTGGAAGAGAACCATAGTCCAAGTGAAACCATCTGAAAAAGAATATCGTGCCCGTTTTAGTATATCAACATGTATCTCCAAATGGATGCAAGGAAGAGGACTCGAATGTTGCAGAGACTTCATCATTCCTACAGGTTGGTGCAGCTACCCTCAGTGGAACTGAATGGAGATGTGGATGCACAAGCCTGCATTAAACCTCTCATGACGATCCCCCAAATGGCTTCAGGTAATAAGAAAGCAGTGCCCCTTATGAAGATGGGCATGTTCTAATGGAACCAGGAGAGGATGAAGGATGTGACAAATAGGAGCTCCTACAAGGAGACAGACAGTGGATGCTACAGGTTGGTGAAGAGATACATGAAGACAGAGAAAAGCCGTATGAACTACAGAGAACAGAGTGACAATCTGGCATTTCAGAATGGTGGGGCATTCTCTGAATCTGGCTGCATTCCATAGGGACTTAAATCCAAATTAAATAAAACCTCCCCTACGCCCAGTTAATATCCTGATGTTGCTTCAAGCTTCCATCGAGCGTGTT
>NW_026745337.1:0-2634 GCF_022355385.1 Mustela nigripes
AAAATAAAAAATTTAATAAAAAAAATAAAAAATAAAAAAAATAAAAACTAAAAAAAAAACCATAAATATCTCTGACAAATACATAAATAAAAAATCTTTAAAAAATTAAAAAAATGGAAAATGGCAATAAGTGAGATTCAAAACAGAGTAGATGTAATTAACACATAGATGGAAGAAATGGAGGAATAAATAAGTGATATGAAAGACAAACTAATGTAAACTAATGAAGCTGAAGAAAGAGAGAAATTATGGATCATGAGAATAGATTTAGGGACTCAGTGATTCCATCAAGCATAATAACATTCCTATCAAAGGAGTCCCAGAAGAAGAGAGAAAAAGGGGGGCAGAAATTTATTTAAAGAAATAATAACAGGAAACTTTTCTAATCTGGGAAAGGAAGCAGATATCCAAATCCAAGAGGCACAGAAAACTCCTACCAAAATCAACAAAAGCAGGCCAAAACTAAGAATTATTATTATTAAATTTGCAAAATATAGAAATAAATAAAAAATCTTAAAAGCATCAAGACAAAAGAAGTACCTAGCTTACAAAAGAGGACCCATAAGGTTATCTAAGATATCTCCACAGAAACTTGGAAGCCATAAGACAGTGACATGATATATTGAACAGAATGAATGGGAAAAATCTTCAGCCAAGAATACTCCATACATCAAGGCTCTCATTCAAAGCAGAAAGGGGGATAAAGAGTTTCCCAGACAAAAACTAAAGGAGTTTCTGTGACTAAACCAGCCCTGGAAACAAAATTAAAGGGGAATCCTTGAGTGGAAAGGAGAGATGAAAAGTGTCAACGACTAGAAGGGAACAAAGGAAAATCCCCAGAAACAACAAAACAAGTAAAAAAAAAAAAAGGCACTAAATACATATTATCAATAATCACTCTGAATGTAAACAGACTAAAGACACGGAGTGTCAAAATGTGTAAAAATTAAATAAATAAACAAACAAAAAAACACATCGATGTGCTCCCTACAAGAGACTTATTTTATTTTATAATTTTATATTTTCTTTACATTTACTTTTTTTTTTTAAAGATTTTATTTATTTATTTGACAGACAGAGATCACAAGTAGGCAGAGAGGCAGGCAGAGAGAGAGGAGGAAGCAGGCTCCCTGCCGAGCAGAGAGCCCGATTTGGGGCTCGATCCCAGGTCCCTGGGATCATGAACTGAGCCGAAAGCAGAGATGTTAACCCACTAAGCCACCCAGGGGCCCCTACATTTACTTTTTTATCATGTTATGTTAGACACCATACAGTATATCATTAGTTGTTTTTCTGTTTGTTTGATTTTTTTTTTAAATGTATATACCCAGTAGTGCAATTGCTGGGCTATAGGGTAGCTCTATTTTCAACTTAAAAAAAATGTATTTATTTATTTATTTTGTATAATAATTAATTTTTTACATTTATTTTCAGCATAACAGTATTCATTGTTCTTCCACCACACCCAGTGCTCCATGCAATCCGTGCACTCTATAATACCCACCACGTGGTTCCCCCAACCTCCCACCCTCCGCTGCTTCAACCCCTCAGATTGTTTTTGAGAGTCCACAGTCTCTCATGGTTCACCTCTCCTTCCAATTTCCCCCAACTCCATTCTCCTCTCTTAACTCCCCTTGTCCTCCATGCTATTTGTTATGCTCCACAAATAAGTGAAACCATACGATACTTGACTCTCTCTACTTGACTTATTTCACTCAGCATAATCTCTTCCAGTCCCATCCATGTTGCTACAAAAGTTGGGTATTCATCCTTTCTGATGGAGGCATAATACTCCAGAGTGTATATGGACCACATCTTCCTTATCCATTTGTCCGTTGAAGGGCATCTTGGTTCTTTCCACAGTTTGGCGACCATGGCCATTGCTGCTATAAACATTGGGGTACAAATGGCCCTTCTTTTCACTACATCTGTATCTTTGGGGTAAATACCCAGGAGTGCAATGACAGGGTCATAGGGAAGCCAAATTTTTAATTTCTTGAGGAATCTCCACATGGTTCTCCAAAGTGGCTGCACCAACTTGCATTCCCACCAACAGTGGAAGAGGGTTCCCCTTTCTCCACATCCTCACCAACACATGTTGTTTCCTGTCTTGCTAAATTAGGCCATTCTAACTGGTGTAAGGTGGTATCTCAATGTGGTTTTAATTTGAATCTCCCTGATGGGTAGTGATGATGAACATTTTTTCATGTGTCTGATAGCCATTTGCATGTCTTCATTAGAGAAGAGTCTGTTCATATCTTCTGCCCATTTTTTGATATGATTGTCTGTTTTGTGTGTGTTGAGTTTGAGGAGTTCTTTATAGATCCTGAATATCAACCTTTTGTCTGTACTGTCATTTTTAAATATCTTCTCCAATTCCGTGGGTTGCCTCTTTATTTTGTTGACTGTTTCCTTTGCTGTGCAGAAGCTTTTGATTTTGATGAAGTCCTAAAAGTTTATTTTCGCTGTTGTTTCCTTTGCCTTTGGAGACATATCTTGAAAAAAGTTGCTGTGGCTGATATCTAAGAGATTACTTCCTATGCTCTCCTCTAGGATTCTGATGCATTCCTGTCTCATGTTGAGATCATTTATCTATTTTGAGTTTATCTTTGTGTATGGTGTAAGAGAATGGTC
>NW_026745338.1:0-2634 GCF_022355385.1 Mustela nigripes
CACAAAAACTTGAGCAAGAGCCTCACACTCGCCCTTTTTTCATATCCCGAAGAGTTCTCCTAATGGTCTGTAGATCAGTCCTGCCATACCTATGACCCGAAACATAAGCCGAGTTTGTGTTTTCAGACAACTGTCCAAACAGCCCTGGCCTACACACCGTACAGGCTCAGGCCCCTGGAGCCATACCTGACGACCGTGCTTGCCCTCTCCAAGGGAATTGTATGTGTCCATTCCATTGGCCACAACCCTACTAAGAGGATAAACATCCAAAGTTCCTGAGGCCATCCCAATTTTTGTGGCTTCCCAGGACAAACAGGTGCAATCTGGGCCCATCTGAGCACCTACCGGCACTCAGACCCGGAGACTGATGTCCCCAGAGGTAAAAAGGAATGATCAGGCCCCTAGGCACCTATCGCATCCATTGCGTTGGTTTCCAGGCATCACTCCTCAGAGGCCTGGATTTCAATAACAGCATATGGCTGTTTCTTGACTCACCCATCAGTACATATCTCATCTACACATGGGAAACTTGCATGATGGAGCTGTGTGAAAGCCTCTCTTTAGGAGAACCCCTCAGGGCCCCAGTGCCACTGCTTCATTCCAAGGTCTCCATAGACACAAAATCATATTAGGACACTTCCACGGGAGAGTCCATTTCAACTCAGCCTCCTCGGTGGCTCCCCCAGATCGAGCGGATATAACCTGTCTTGTTGCTTGGAGAAAATTGGAATGTGAGGTGGTCTACTCAGCCATCCATCCTTAGAACCCTGCTCGGAATCGATGTCCTGGAGCGAACCAACAGGTCTCAATTGTTGCAGAAGTATCTTTGCAGTTGGGAGCTTCTCACAACTCCCATCGTGGGAACACCCCCATGGCCTCGTGATCCATTCCCCCCTTCAAAAATGGGCCATCAGGGACAGAATGTCCAACCCGAGTGAACATCTGATCCTCGTCCTGACTTCAGATGAAAGAGTTCTCGATTCAGGTCTGTAGATTGTGCCTGCTATATCCTCACCCAGAAACCGAGGCCTAGCTTAGGTTCTCAGACTTCCATCCTCAGACTACTGGCCCACAAGCCCTCCAGTTTGGCAATCCAGAACTACAATGCAGCACTCTGCCTGCCCTCCAGAAGAAAAACATTGCCCTCTGGGGCACCCAGAAACCCCAAATGAGGATCAACCTGCACGCTATTCGGCTGTACCCCAAATATATAGGCTGACCTTGGCACTAATGCCCTTCCTGACACAGCCTGAGCCTGGACCTCCTGGCCCCACCTAGACAGCTAGAGGCACACTGAGCACATCGAACCCGTCCTGGCCTTAGTTCGTCATCTCTTCTCAACCTCGGTTTTCAGGCTTCAGAACCTAGACCTTATCTCCAATCACGGCCCGGGTTTGAAAATGATGCAGAAATCAAAACTCTTTCCCCATGGCAAAAAAACTTTTGGATGGCATGTTGTCCAAGGTTCAGTGTACTTGAAACCAGTGTGGCTCATGAGGCCCCACCCATGCTTGCTGGCCACATTGTTCACAAGCACACATTGTGACCCTCAGCCTGAGCGCAGTCCTCAGGTAAGGCCTCTCAGTGGCTGGATGGAGAGACAGCATATTGGGCTTGCCATGCCCTTAGGCCCCAATTTTTAATTATAGTTCGGGTTGTCCCTTCACTCTTCCCCAGGGCTCTGCTTTGGAATTCCTCTTTTGGTGGGACCCCTGAGGTTACAAACCTGAAAGGAGTCCTCCCATCCCACAGATTGACGTAAAACCATTGGGATCGGAACAATTCCACAGAGAGCAAGATTCGTCCATGGCCCATGAGGCCTCCCCAACATTCCACGGCCATCGCTGATACAAAAGCCAGAGACAGAAGCCTGAGCACGCGACTCAGACTCGCTCATTCTTCATATCCTGAAGAGTTCTTCAGATAAGAACCTACACGGCACTCGAATGCACCCAAAATATGTAGTCTAACCTGGGCACTAATGCACTGTCTGACAACCTGAGCCCGAACCTCGTGACCAACACCCAGACAGCTGACCGCACACTGAGCACATCAGACCGCCATGGCCTTAGGTCATCATCTCTTCCCTACCTTAGTTTTCAGGCTTCAGAACCTAGACCTTATCTCCAATCACTGCCCATGGGTGAGTGTGATGCAGAAATCAGAACTCTTCCTTACCCATGGCAAGAAACCTTGTGGTTGGCATGTTGTCCAACGTTCAGTGTAGGAGAAACCAGCATTCACCATGAGGCCCCGCCCGTTCTTGAGTGCAACGAGGGCATAAACACGCATTGTGACCCTCAGCGTGAGTCCTATCCCCTAGTATGTCCTCTTAGTGGCTAGACCATTAGATGCCATAATGGCTTGACATGACCCTAGGCCCCAAATATAACCAGATTTCTGGTTATCCAATCGCCCCTCCCCAGGGCTCTACACTGTAATCACTCATATGGTGGTGTTTGAAAAACAATACAAAACAACAACAACAACAACAACAAGAACGGACTTCTTCCATCCCACAGAATGACCCCAAACTCTTTGGACGGGGCCAAACCCCCAGAGAGTAAGACTCGTCCATTTCCCATGAAGTCACCCGGATATTTCATGACCATGAACGGCACGATATCCAGAGAT
>NW_026745339.1:0-2634 GCF_022355385.1 Mustela nigripes
CTTCAGAACCTAGACCTTATTTCCAATCACGGCCCGGGTTTGAAAATAATGCAGAAATCATAACTCTTTCCCCATAGAAAGAAACCATGTGGTTTGCATGTTGTCCAAGGTTCAGTGTCGTTGAAACCAGTGTGGTCCATGAGGCCCCGCCCATGCTTGCGGGCCACATTGGTCACAAACACACATTGTGACCCTCAGCCTGAGCCCAGTCCTCAGGTAAGGCCTCTCAGTGGCTGGATGGAGAGACAGCATATTGGGCTAGCTATGCCCCTAGGCCCCAATTTTTAACCGTAGTTCGGGTTGTCCCTTCACTCTTCCCCAGAGGTCTGCTTTGGAATTCCTCTTTTGGTGGGACCCCTGAGGTAAAAAACCTAAAGGGAGTCCTCCCATCCCACAGATTAATGAAAAACAATTGGGATCGGGCCAAATCCACAGAGAGCAAGATTCGTCCATTGACCATGATGCCTCTCCAACATTCCACGGGCATCGCTGATACAAAATCCAGAGACAAAAGCCATATACCGCGCCTCAGACTCGCTCATTCTTCATATCCTGAAGAGTTCTTCAGATAAGAACCTACACGGCACTCGAAGGCACCCAAAAGATATAGTCTAATCTGGGCACTAAGGCACTGTCTGACAACCTGAGCCCGGACCTCGTGACCAACACCCAGACAGCTGACCGCACGCTGAGCACATCAGACCCGCCATGGGCTTAGGTCATCATCTCTTCCCTACCTCAGTTTCAGGCTTCAGACCCTAGACCTTATCTCCAATCACGGCCTACGGGTCACTGTGATGCAGAAATCAGAACTCTTCCTTACCCATGGCAAGAAACCTTATAGTTGGCATGTTGTCCAACGTTCAGTGTAGGAGAAACCAGCATTCACCATGAGGCCCCGCCCATTCTTGAGTGCGTCGAGGGCATAAACACGCATTGTGACCCTCAGTGTGAGTCCTGTCCTCTAGTAGGTCCTCTCAGTGGCTGGAACATTAGATGTCATAGTGGGCTTGACATGTACCGAGGACCAAATTTTGAACCAGATTTCTGGTTGTCCAGTCGCCCCTCCCCAGGGCTCTACTCTGGAATCCCTCATTTGAGGGACACCTGAGGTTGAAAAACAAAACAAAACAAATCAACAACAACAGAACAACGGACTTCTTCCATCCCACAGAATGACCCCAAACTCTTTGGACGGGGCCAAACCCCCAGAGAGTAAGACTCGTCCATTTCCCATGAAGTCACCTGGAAATTTCACGACCATGAGTGACACGATATCCAGCGACAAAAACTTGAGCAAGAGCCTCACACTAGTCCTTTTTTCATATCCCGAAGAGTTCTCCTCATGGTCTGTAGATCAGTCCTGCCATACATATGACCGGAAACATAAGCCGAGTTTGTGTTTTCAGACAACTGTCCAAACAGCCCTGGCCTACACACACTACAGGCTCAGACCCTAGAGCCAATCCTGACGACTGTGCTTGCCCTCTCCCAGGGAATTGTATGTGCCCATTCCAATCGCAACAACCGTACTAATAGGATAAACGTCCAAAGTCCCTGAGGCCATACCACTATTTTTGGCTTCGCAGGACAAACAGGGGAAATCTGGGCACATGTGAGCACCTACCGGCACTCTGACCCGTACTGATGTCCCCAGAGGTAAAAAGGTACGAACAGTCCCTTAGGCACCTATCGGATTCTTTGCCTTGGTTTCCAGGCATCTCTCTTCAGAGGCCTGGATTTCAATAAAAGCATATGGCTACTCCTTGACTCACCCATCAGAATAAATCTCATCTATACATGGGAAACTTGCACGATGGAGCTGTGTGAAAGCCTCTCTTTAGGAGAACCCTTCAGGGCCCCAGGGCCACCGCTTCATTCCAAGGCCTCCATAGACACAAAATCATATTAGGACACATCCACAGGAGAGTACTTTTCAACTCAGCCTCCTCGGTTACTCCCCCAGACCCAGCAGATCTCTCCTGTCTCGTTGCTTGTACACAATTGGAATGCGAGGTGGGCTACCCAACAATCCATCCTTAGAACCCTGCTCGGATTCGTTGTCCTGGAGCCAACCAACAGGTCTCAATTGACTTGCAGATGAATCATTGCACTTGGGAGCTTCTCACAACTACCATCGTGGGAAAACCTCCATGGCCTCGTGATCCACCCGCCCTTGAAGAAGGGGCCATCAGGGACAGAATCTCCAACCTGAGCTATCGTCTGATCCTCGCCCTGACTTCAGATGCACGAGATCTCGATTCAGGTCTGTAGATTGTGCCTGCCATATCCTCACCCAGAAACCTAGGCCTAGCTTGGGTTCTCAGACTTCCGTCCTCAGACTACAGGCCCACTAGCCCTCCAGTTTGGCAATCCAGTACTACAATGCAGCACTCTGCCTGCCCTCCAGAAGAAAAACATTGCCCTCTGGGGCTACCCAGAAACCCCAAATGAGGATCAACCTGCACGGCATTCGGCTATACCCCAATTATATAGGCTGACCTGGGCATTAATGCCCTTTCTGACACAGTCTGATCCTGGACATCCTGTCCCCACCCAGACAGCTGGCAGCACACTGAGCACATTAGACCCGCCATGGCCTTAGGTCGTCATCTCTTCTCAACCTCGGTTTTC
>NW_026745340.1:0-2634 GCF_022355385.1 Mustela nigripes
CTTTCAGACATAAAGTAGTTTATACTGATTCTATTCTTCAGATTCATATACAAGGAAAAGGCTATAAAACTAAAGTCCCATGGATTTGATTAGGTTAGTATTGGATGTTAAAGTACCTGAAATGATGAAGAATGTCTGTACATTTTTCTAGATTTGTTTCAGTCCTAAAATATTAAATTAGTTATAAAGTATGTGAAAATATGCTTACTATTAGAATTGCTTATCCTTTCTCAAATTTTCTAGTGGCTTAGTACTTAGTACTTCCACCGCTGTATGCCATAGCTATAAAAAGCAAGCAGTAACAGGAGTCACCATCCCACCTTTGTCAGGTCACAAGGCAGAATCAGAAACAAGTCTACCAAAAAATGTCATCCCTAATAATTTCTGGTACTTTAATTTTAAAGTTTTAGTTGATATTCATCCAATCAAATATATAGCTGAGGTATATGTTTGTGAGAAATTGATCTGTTTAGGGTGGTGGCTTACACTCACTCCCCTAATCATGTATTCTGTTTCCTTCCAGACATCCCCCATTTGAGACCAGCGCCAGTGTATGTACGTTACTACAACTCAAGACAATGAAAACATTTATAGTATAAAAATTCCATACATGGCAACTCACATTGTTTTTATTAAATGGATTATAAATTTCTTTTTGGAAAAAAGTATCTAGCTATAATCCAAAGCACTCAAAATCGAGTTGCTGTACTGCCCAAATAATACAGGTATGTCATTCATCTTTTTCTTATATTTTACATAGGTAAAAGTACACTAACACATACCAAAGTAATTGACTCATAGGGGTTTTGGTTCCTAAAGGATGCTGGTTCTAGGGATTATGTTTATGGGTGGGCTCTCTCTCTGTTGCTGAGGTGTCAGAGGGACTTCTCAGGTAGCACTTGCCATGCTCTGCTGACATTGCCATGACAAGGTGATCTTAGGGGCCAGGGAGATGTTCTGAGAACATGGTGTTGTGTGCAGTCTCCTGGACCCTCTCATTTTCCTTCGTTTGCTCAAGAGCCAGTGACATCAGAGCATAAGACCAGGGGCCTGTGTTGCCTTCACCCATCCCCAGCACCAGGCAGGCCCTCAAGAATCATGTAGGTGGGCTGTGGGAAGGACCTATTCGACTGCCAAGTGCCTCTTGGCATCTCAGGGGGAGCAGTGGAAAAGCATCTCAGGATTTTGAGGTGCCATGATGGAATGCCTGGAAGAAAAGGCAGACTCTCTTTCGAAGGCTTTCAGTGAAGACCTCTTTCTGTGTGGGGCCCATGGTATAACTTCCCTCTCTTGTGGTCCTTGGTCATAGAGAAATGGGCTTTCCCAGCAGGTTGAGTTGCTTAGAGACTTTGTGCTGTGTAGGGAAGGACAACTTGAGGAGGTTTGAGAGGGGCTGCTTCATGGCAGGGGCCTGCTTTTATGCACCAAGCATGGTCCCCTTAGAGCAGGTTCGCTGATGCCCCAGAGTTCCCAAAAGTGTGACTAGGCCTAAGCTGCAAGAGTTCACACACCTGAGTGGCAGGTAGCATCTTGGTAGAGGAGCACCAAACTGAGGTCCAGAGCACATGTCCTCATTGATTAAGAACTGACTACAGAGCTAGACAAACTTATTGTCAAGAAGTCTGAGGGGGATACAGTTACAGTAAAGAGCAGCAAAATACTTACTGAAGATTTTGAAAGGGAGCTTTGGGGTGTGTGGATGGCTCAGTTGGTTAAATGTCTGCCAGAGATCAAACCCTGTGGTGGGGGGTGGGGATTCCCTGCTAAGTGAGGAGTCTGCTTCTCCCTCTCCCTTCCCCTCTGCCACTCTCTCTGTCTGTGCTCACTTTCTCTCTGTCTCTCTGTGTCAAATAAATTTTATAAATCTTTTAAAACATAAAAATACAAGAAAGATTTGAAACTTAAATTCACTAGTTGTAACATGTAATAGGAACCCTGTAAATAGTAATGATCACTGCTGAGAACAAAATTGATTTTTTTTAAGATTTTATTTATTTGGCAGAGAGAGATCCCAAGTAGGCAGAAAGGCAAGCAGAGGGAGAGGAGGAAGCAGGCTCCCCACCGAGCAGTGAGCCCAATGCAGGACTCGATCCCAGGACCCTGAGATCATGACCTGAGCTGAAGGCAGTGGCTTAACCCACTGAGCCTCCCAGGTGCCCCACAAAATTGATTTTCCAAAGGAATATCCCAGAACACTGAGGAAAATTTCAAAGAGATGAAAATGAGAAACGAATAAGTAAGATCTGAGGTCAGGTCCAAATCTACCTTGCAAGTATCCTGAGGACAAAAGGAGAAAATAACAGAAGTTATAACTGAACTAATGTAGCATTTACTTGAGCTGAAAAACAGTCATGCCTTCAGTTCATAAAGCCTTTAAGTCCAAGGGAGAATTAGCTGAACAGACTCAAACCAAAACAGACATAAACCTATTTGACTTTCAGGGAGTAAGAAAAAATTGTCAGAGTTCCAAACAGAAACCACCAGTTCCTTCTAGAAAATGAGACAGAGTATCATTGAATATTGACTTTAAGCTCTATCCCTCAGAGCTGAAAGAACTCTCTTTCTTAGAACTCTTGCTTCCTATCATATATGTAAGCAGATGTCAGATTGATTAACCTTGTAAATTGGTTTAAG
>NW_026745341.1:0-2634 GCF_022355385.1 Mustela nigripes
AGGGGAAATTGGAAGGGGAGGTGAACCATGAGAGACTATGGACTCTGAAAAACAATCTGAGGGTTTTGAAGGGGCGGGGGGTGGGAGGTTGGGGTACCAGGTGGTGGGTATTAGAGAGGGCACGGATTGCATGGAGCACTGGGTGTGGTGCAAAAATAATGAATACTGTTGTGCTGAAAAAAAAAATTTTTAATTAAAAAAAAATCTCCTAAAACTTTCCACTCTGAATCAATCACTCACATTTTCAAGGCTGATCAATAACAGCTCTGCTACCTAATAGCAATGTAACCTTGGGTAAATTATTTAACTACACTGTGACTTTGTTGATTAATCTGAAAAGTGAGGGCAATCCTATCTTTATCATAGGATCATTGTGAAGATTAAATCAATTAATATGTGTTGGGTATTTAAAAGACCTACTTAGCCACTATTTTTATATGTTAGCTGTAGTTATTGAACATAATAATTGAGATGATAGTGAAACCATGCTCTCTTTCTTAAAAACTCAAAATGAATAGCCAAACTCACTATCTCAGTATGACTTTTTGTGCTCCAGCATTAAGACTGATCATATATGTGTATATATTCTTTGCACCACCGTACTCTTCTAGCAGTTTAATCTAAATAAAACAACAGAGAAAAATAAAACTGCAGAGAACTAGGAGCATTAATTTACTCAAAATTGAATTCACATGTAGTTTTGTAAAACATCAATTGGGAAAACTCTTTTGTGTCTATCTTTAAACTTCTCTGAACTCCTAAAATAAAAATTGTATTTGATATAAAAGGATAGGATGGCATCTTTGACAACTGGGTTTTGGGAAACTTAAAAAAAATAGGATTAAAAGAGTCAACATAATATTGAAGAGGAAGAACAAAACTAAAGGACTGATAATACAGGACTTCGATACTTATTATAAACTACAGTAATTAATACATTGTGGTTTTGGTAAAAGAAAAGACAAATAGAAGAATAGAACAGAATAGAGATCCCAGAAATAAACCCAGATAGATAGAGTCAACTGATCTTTGACAAAGGAACAAAAACAATACAATGGAATAAAGTTAGTCCTTTCAACAGATGCTCCAAGAACAACTAGACATCCACAGGCAAAGATAAATCTAGACACAGGCCTTAAATCCTTCACAAAAATTAACTTAAAAAGTATCACAAGAACATATGTAAATTTTAAAACTGTAAAAATCCTAGAGGATAACATTAGAGAAAATCTAGATGACCTTGGATTTGGTGATGACCTTTCAGCTAAACACCAGAGGTATGATCCATGAAAAGAAAGAATTTATAAGCTAGACATCATTAAAATAAAAATTCTCCTCTCAGAAGAATAATGTTAAGAGAATAAGAAGACAAATCACAAACCAGGGAAAATATTTGCAAAAGACATATCTAATAAAGAAATGTTATCCTAAATATACAAAGAACTCCTTAAATTCAACAATAAGAAGATAAACAACCTGGTTAAAAATGGACCCAAGATTTTAATAGACACTTTACTAGAGAAGATGTACAGATGACAAATAAGCATATGAAAAGACATACCACCTAAAAGTCATCAAGGAAATTCAAATTAAAAAGGACAGTGAAATACCACTACATAGTTATCAGAATGGCCAAAATCCAGAACACTAACATCAAGTGCTGGCAAGGGTATGGAGGCACTAGAACTTTCATTGATTGCTGCTAGGATCAGGTGCAAAATGGTAGAGCTACTTTGGAAGACAACTGAAGGTTTCTTTTTCTTTCTTTCTTTTTTAATTATGTTCAATTAGCCACTGTATAGTACATAGTTTTTTGATGTAGTGTTCAGTGATTCATTAGTTAAGTATAACACCCAGTCGTCACCATAGCATGTTCCCTCCTTGATATCCATCACCCTGGAACCCCCTTCGCTTATCCCCCTCCACTTTGAAACCCACAGATTATTTCCCACAGTTCATAGTCTCTCATGTTTCACCTCCCTCTATGATTTCCCCCTTTTTGGATTTCCTTCCCTTCCCCTGTGATTCTCCATGCTATTGCTTATGTTGCACATGTGAGTGGAACCATATGATAGTTGTCTTTCTCTGCTTTACTTCACTTAACATAATACCTTCCAGTTCCATCCATGTTGATGCAAATGGTGGGTATTCATCATTTCTGATGTCTGAGTAATATTCCATTGTATATATGTACCACATCTTTATCCATTCATCTGTTGAAGGGCATTTCAACTCCTTCCACAATTTGGCTATTATGGACATTGCTGCAATGAACATTGGGGTACATGTGCCCCTTCTTTTCACTACATCTGTATCTTTAGGATAAATACCTAGTAGCGATGGTTTCTTAAAAAACTAAACATATTCTTATCATATGATCCAGCAATTGTTCTCCTTGGTATTTACCCAGAGGAGTTGAAAACTTTTGTCCATATAAAAACCTACACACAGATACACACAGATCTTATACCAGCCTTATTCATAATTGCCAAAAATCAGAAACAACCAAGACATCCTTCAGTAGATGAATGCATAAATAAACTGTGGTACAATCAGACAATGGAATATTACTCAGTTCTAGAAAGAAATGACCCAGCAATTGCACTATTGGGTATTTACCCTAAAGATACAAAT
>NW_026745342.1:0-2634 GCF_022355385.1 Mustela nigripes
GGTTGTTGGGGGGAGGGGGTTTGGGAGAAGGGGGTGGTATTATGGACATTGGGGAGGGTATGTGTTTTGGTGAGTGCTGTGAAGTGTGTAAACCTGGTGATTCACAGACCTGTACCCCTAGGGATAAAAATATATGTTTATAAAAAATAAAAAATTTAAAAAAAAAGAAATTCAAAAAATAGAAATGCATAATGAAAAGCACAGTTGTATATATCAAAAAGTTCATATTCCATAATAATGGAATTATTGTACGTGACAGCTCACTGTGATGGTAAATTGGTTAAAAAATTATATATGTAAAAAAAAAAATGAACCAGAATAGTGTGGAAGAGTTAAAAATAAATGTAGTCCTATGAAGTAGTGGTGGTTGTTCTCTTGCAGTCTTTTATTTTTTTCTTTCTTGGTTTGTTTTCTGGGGTAGTGGTTTGCCACATGGATTTTCAGTCAATGATGTTCCCTGAGTTAACTCCTCCAGTTCCCCTCAAGGGGTTGGGCTCTGAGGAAACAGGTTTTTATATAAATATTCTCACTAACCTGCCTTCAAACAAACAAAATATTGCGTGTCTGTTAGAGTTGTATTATTTGTGCCTTTTCCTTGCTTTTTCATATGCTACTGGAGTACCATGAGAAAGTGAAGTGATATGTTATTTATCTTACTGAGACTTATAGATGTGACATAGCTCAATGCTCTCCAGAATTCTGCCACATGAGGCAAGGGGCAAGAATTAATTCTTGCTTATGGCTTGGCAAGAGTCTGTGGTGGTTTTGGAGAACAGTGAGATGGTAGTAGTGTCTGGGAACTCCAGGCTTGTTGTCAGCCAGAAACACAACTGGAAGATTACCACACAACTGGAAGTGCAACATGTGGAAATGGGCCCGTAGCCAACAAAGCAACTCCACAGCCAAAAAATAAAAGAAGTTGCAGAGACTTTGGGAGAGGAATTGAGGCATGGCGTAGGGGAGATGTGGGCGGTTGGTGCTTCAGAGGACCGTAAGTCAACGCAAAGGACAAAGGCACAGAAGAGAGGAGCACACTGCATGTTTCCCAATGCCACAGGCTGCGACCAACAGTGGCTCTTAATGGCATGAGTTCTTATCAAAGTGTCTTGAGTCCGGAGATTTCAGATAATCAGGCTTGGCAGACATAGCCTCGAGAGAACACTGTGTTTCTCCTGGATAGGACACCAACAAGCAACCAGATGCAGGAAGCATGGAAACCATGATCATAATCAATCCTAGTAGGCAGAGTGGGAACATGGTGGTTTCTGGCAGTGCATCCGTGAAAGGCAGTGTTTATGGAGATGACTCGATGACTCGATGTGGAGATGACACAAAATTTTGGGCTCTCACACCAGCAGCATAAACACGGAGTTATTCGCCACTAAAGGACGGTGAGGACATTAGGTGCCAAACCTGCAAACATGAAGTACTTAGTGTGGAACATTGGGAGGACTGCTTTCCTCAGTCCAAGTTGCTTTGTCCCAGGAGAACAGACTCTCCTGTAGGGGACTAGAGGAAAACCCTGCCCACATGATTTGTCCTGATCACAGCATTCTACAGGACTTCATTCTGTTGAGTTGGTTGAAAGTTTCCTTTCACAGGCATACCAGAGCCCACCATGCTGAACATCACCATATTCAGCCCAGATACCAAACACTCCAAATGGCAGACAGGAGAGCCTCTATATGACTGGCCTCAAGGACAGGGGAAAGCCACAACACCCCAGCAGAGGGCATGCATGCCAAACACATCCGAGACTCCCTCAAGGGCCAGCCCTTGGTCATTCCATGATGTTGTCATCCTAAAAAATTTACTCTCAGGGTAGAAAACAGAATGAGCTTTCTTTTTTATAAAGTAGATAAGATATTTTTATGGAAAAGACTAAGACTTTGATGCATAAATATCATTTTTTAAAAAATTTTCAGCATAACAGTATTCATTGTTTTTTACCACACCCAGTGCTCCATGCAATCCGTGCCCTCTATAATACCCACCACCTGGTACCCCGGCCTCCCACCCCCCAACCCTTCAAAACCCTCAGATTGATTTTCAGAGTCCATTGTCTCTCATAGTTCACCTCTCCTTCCAATTTCCCCCATCTCCCATCTCCTCTCTATCTCCCCATGTCCTCCATGCTATTTGTAATGCTTCATAAATAAGTGAAACTATATGATAATTGACTCTCTCTGCTTGACTTATTTCACTCAGCATAATCTCTTCCATTCCCGTCCATGTTACTACAAAAGATGGCTATTCCTATTTTCTGATAGAGGCATAATACTCCATAGAGTATATGGACCACATCTACCTTATCCATTCTTACCTTGAAGGGCATTTTGTTCTTTCCACAATTTGGTGACTGTGGCCATTGCTGCTATAAAGATTGGGGTACTGATGGGCCTTCTTTTTACTACATCTAAATCTTTGTGGTAAATACCCTTAGTGCAATTGCAAGGTCATAAGGAAGTTCTATTTTAATTTCCTGAGGAATCTCCACACTGTTCTTAAAAAAGGCTGCACTAACTTGCATTCCAACCAACAGTGGAAGAGGTTTCCCTTATGTTGACATCCTCTCCAACACGTGTTATTTCCTGTCTTGCTAGTTTTGGCCCAGAAAGGCCTTTTTCAATATAG
>NW_026745343.1:0-2634 GCF_022355385.1 Mustela nigripes
CACTCTTCCCCAGGGCTCTGCTTTGGAATTCCTCTTTGGTGGAACACTAGAATTAACAAACCTGAAACATGTCCTCCCATCCCACAGATTGGCGAAAAACAATTGTGATCGGACCAAGTCCACAGATAGCAAGATTCGTCCATGGCCCATGAGGCCTCCCCAACATTCCACGGCCATCGCTGATACAAAATCCAGAGACAAAAGCCTGAGCACGCGCCTCAGACTCGCTCATTCTTCATATCCTGAAGAGGTCTTCAGATAAGAACCTACACGGCACTCTAAGGCACCCAAAATATAAAGTCTAACCTGGGCACTAATGCACTATCTGACAACCTAAGCCCAGACTTCGTGAACAACCCCAGACAGCAGGCCACACACTGAACACATCTGACCCGCCATGGCCTTAGATCATCATCTCCTCAGTACCTCAGTTTTCAGGCTTCAGACTCTAGAACTTATCTCCAATCACTGCCTAGGGGTGACTGTGATGCAGAAATCAGAACTCTTCCTTACCCATGGCAAGAAACCTTGTGGTTGGCATGTTGTCCAACGTTCAGTGTATGAGAAACCAGCATTCACCCTGAGGCCCTGCCCATTCTTGAGTGCGACGAGGGCATAAACACGCATTGTGACCCTCAGCATGAGTCCTGTCCTCTAGTACGTCCTCTCAGTGGCTGGACCATTAGATGTCATAATGGGCTTGACATGTCCCTAGGCCCCAATTTTTTTTTTAAGATTTTATTTATTTATTTGACAGAGAGAGATCACAAGTAGGCAGAGAGAGAGAGAGGAGAAAGCAGGCTTCCTGCTGAGCAGAGAGCCCGATGTGGGACTCGATCCCAGGACCCCGAGATCATGACCTGAGCTGAAGGCAGCGGCTTAACCCACTGAGCCACCCAGGAGCCCCAATTTTTAACCAGATTTCTGGTTGTCCAGTCGCCTCTCCCCTAGGGCTCTACTCTGGTATCCCTCATTTGGTGGTACACCTGAGTTTGAAAAACAAAACAAAACAAATCAACAACAACAGAGCAAGGGACTTCTTCCATCCCACAGAATGACCCCAAACTCTTTGTACGGGGCCTAACGCCCAGAGAGTAAGACTCGTCCATTTCCCATGAAATCACCCGGAAATTTCACGACCATGAGTGACACGATGTCCAGAGACAGAAAATTGAGCAAGAGCCACACACTCGCCCTTTTTTCATATACCGAATTGTTCTCCTCATGGTCTGTAGATCAGTCCTGCCACACCTATGACCCGAAACATAAGCCGAGTTTGTGATTTCAGACAACTGTCCAAACAGCCCTGGCCTACACACCCTACATGCTCAGGCCCCTGGAACCAAACCTGACGACTGTGATTGCCCTCTCCAAGGGAATTTTATGTGCCCATTCCAATGGCCACAACCCTACTAAGAGCATAAACCTCCAAAGTCCCTGGGGCCATCCCAATATTTGTTGCTTCTCAGGACAAACAGGGGCAATCTGGGCCCATCTGAGAACCTACCGGCACTCAGACCCGTAAAATGATGTCCCCAGAGGTAAAAAGGAACGAACAGGCCCCTAGGCAACTATCGGATCCATTGCTTTGGTTTCCAGGCATCTCTCCTCAGAGGCCTGGATTTCAAAAACAGCATATGGTTGTTTCTTGACTCACCCATCAGAAAAAATCTCATGTACACATGGGAAACTTGCACGATGGAGCTGTGTGAAAGCCTCTCTTTAGAAGAACGCTTCCGGGCCCCAGTGCCACCGCTTCATCCACGGTCTCGATAGACACAAAATCATATTAGGACACATCCACGAGAGACTCCATTTCAACTCAGCCTCCTCGGTTGCTCCCCCAGAACCAGCAGATCAAACCAGTCTTGTTGCGTGGAGACAATTGGAATGCGAGGTGGGCTACCCAGTCATCCATCCTTAGAACCCTGCTCAGAATCGTTGTCCTGGAGCCAACAAACAGGTCTCAATTGTCCTGCAGAAGAATATTTGCAGTTGGGAGGTTCTCACAACTCCCATCGTGGGAAAACCCCCATGGCCTCGTGATCCACCCCCCCCTTCAAGAAGGGGCCATCAGGGACAGAATGTCCAACCTGAGCGATCGTCTGATCCTCTCCCTGACTTCAGATGCACGAGATCTCGATTAGAGTCTGTAGATTGTGCCTGCAATAACCTCACCCAGAAACCGAGGCCTAGCTTGGGTTGCCAGACTTCCGTCCTCAGACTACTGGCCCACAAGCCCTCCAGTTTGGCAATCCAGACTACAGTGCAGCACTCTGCCTGCCCACCAGAAAAAATCATTGCCCTCTGCGGCTACCCAGAAACCCCAAATGAGGATCTACCTGCACGCCATTCGGCTGTACCCTAAATATATATGCTGACCCGGGCACTAATGCCCTTTCTGACACAGCCTGAGTCTGTACCTCCTGGCCCCACCCAGACAGCTGGCCGCACACTGAGCACATGGGACCCGCCATGGCCTTACCTCGTCATCTCTTCTCAACCTCGGTTTTCAGGCTTCAGAACCGAGACCTTATCTCCAATCACGGCCCGGGTTTGAAAATGATGCAGAAATCAGAACTCTTTCCCCAACCACAAGGTTTCTTGCCATGGGGAAAGAGTTCTGATTTCTGC
>NW_026745344.1:0-2633 GCF_022355385.1 Mustela nigripes
TTTTTGGTAGAGTAATATAGATGTCACTTGAGTGCACCCACTCCTGAGATGTTGGCTCACATTCCCTATGCAGGGTTCATACACTGCAATTGACCCCCTGAGCTCTGATATGTTCCAGGCTTCTGTCCTCTCAGACAGTCCCCAGGTGGAGGGCACAAAGATTTCATTTAGCTTGAGACTTTTGAGCTTTTTCAAGAGTAGGACTGTTGATGAGGTCACTGAACAGTCTTGGAAGGGTCCTTGGCTGAATATTTGTTGTATGCTTTCTTTCTGCATGTGCTGTAGAACAAGGAGCAACCCTTTTGACATGGACTTTCCTCTCAAATATTTCTAACAGAGTGCCTGGCATGTAATAAAGCTCAAGAAATAGTATTTTTTCCTCTTTTTCCTGCATGAAACTTATTTAAAAAAAAAAAAAGAAGAAGAAGAACTACAGGGAATTTTTAGGAAAGTGAAAGTCCATGTCTACCTGAGGTGAGGATGAGAAATGTTTTGTGGATGAGGCTGATTTGAGCCAAGAACTGAAAGAACAGTTTCACTTATTCATTTGACAGACGTGAGAGCCTACTTATTACATTTCAGGTACTGCTGCAAATGAGAATATGATGGCAACCAAAAACAAACACAACAGGTCATAGTCTGAGGAGGAAAATAAACATTCATCAAATCAGCACATAGGTAAACATAATTTTATATGGCAAGTGACCTAAATGCCCAAACTAATGCTGCAATCTAAATGTCAACCTTGAAAAATCCAGAACACAGCAGCTTTCTCTCCACCTTAAAGAACTGGTGAATCAACAACAAATCAAACCAACTCCACACATAAGAAGCGAAATCATCAAGATTAGAGCTGAGATCAATGAGGTAGAAACCAAAGATACAGTAGAACGTATCAATGAAACTAGAAATTGGTTTTTTGAAAGAATCAATAAGATTGATAAGCCACTGGCCACACTAATCCAAAAGAAAAGAGAGAAAGCCCAAATTAATAAAATTATGAATGAAAAGGGAGAGATCACAACTAACACCAAGGAAGTAGAAACAATCATCAGAAGTTATTATCAACAGTTATATGCCAATAAGCTTACAACCTAGATGAAATGGATGCATTCCTGGAAAACTATAAACTCCCAAAACTGAACCAGGAAGACATCAACAACCTGAATAGAACGATATCTAGTAACGAGATTGAAGCAGTGATCAAAAACCTCCCAAAAACAAGAGCCCAGGACCTGGCGGATTCCCTGGGGAATTCTACCAAACATTCAAAGAAGAAATAACACCTATTCTCCTGAAGCTGTTTCAAAAAATTGAAGCAGAAGGAAAAGTTCCAGACTCTTTCCATGAAGCCAACATTACCCTGATCCCCAAACCAGGCAAAGACCCTACCAAAAAGGAGAATTTCAGACCAATATCACTGATGAATATGGATACTAAGATTCTCAACAAGATCCTAGCAAACAGGATCCAACAGCACATTCAAAAGATTATCCACCATGACCAGGTGGGATTTATCCCTGGGCTACAAGGATGGTTCAACATTCGCAAATCAATTAATGTGATAGAACATATTAATATGAGAAGAGAGAAGAACCACATGGTACTCTCAATCGATGCAGACAAAGCATTTAACAAAATCCAGCATCCGTTCCTGATTAAAATGCTTCAAAGTATAGGGATAGAGGGAACATTCCTGAACTTCATCAAATCTATCTATGAAAGACCCACAGCAAATATCATCCTCAATGGGAAAAAGCTTGCAGCCTTCCCATTGAGATCAGGAACAAGACAAGGATGCCCACTTTCACCACTCTTGTTCAACATAGTATTAGAAGTCCTAGAAACAGCAATCACACAACAAAGAGAAATAAAAGGTATCCAAATTGGCAATGAAGAAGTCAAACTCTCTCTCTTTGCAGATGACATGATTCTTTATATGGAAAACCTAAATGGTGAAATAAATTATGTTTGACTTCATCTATGAAACCACAGAAATTGTTTCAAACAATGTAAAATGATTACAATACACTGGATATTTAAAAATGGAAGACAAGGGGCACCAGGGTGCCTCATTCAGTTAAGCATCTACCTTTGGCTCAGGTCATGATCCTAGTGTCCTGGGATCAAACCCCGAGTTGGGCTCCCTGCTCATCAGGAAGTCAGCTTCTCTCTCCCTGCTCTTGTACTCTTGCTCTCTCTCTCACTCTCTCAAATAAAATCTTTAAAATTTAAAAGTGGGACATAAAAGTATAGGATATAATCCCTATTTTATAAAACAAACACATGTTTGACCATGCATAGGAAAGTTGATTATATACCACGTTGAGATTTTGAAGCATAGAGGATGTTTTCATTGAAGAGTAATGTTTTGGAGTGCTTGGGTGACTCAGTTAAACAGCTACGTTTGGCTCAGGTCATGATCTCAGGGTCCTGGGATTAAGTCCCACATCAGACTCCCTGCTGAGCAGGAGCCTGCTTTTCCCTCTCTTTGCTGCTGCCCCTGCTTGTACTTTCTCTCTCTGTGTGTCAAATGAATAAATTAAATCTTTTTTAAAAAGTAGAGAAAGAATAATGTTTTTGCCAGGAGACAAGTAGACCTGTTTTTCCATTGTTTGAATTTGCATTCAGAG
>NW_026745345.1:0-2633 GCF_022355385.1 Mustela nigripes
AGGACTGATCTACAGACCATGAGGAGAACTCTTCAGGATATGAAGAAAGGCGAGTGTGAGGCTCTTGCTCAAGTGTTTGTCTCTGGATATCGTGTCACTCATGGTCGAGAAATTTCCGAGAGACTTCATAGGAAATGTACAAGTCTTACTCTCTGGGGGTTTGGCCCCGTCCAAAGAGTTTGGGGTCATTCTGTGGGATGGAAAAAGTCCGTTGTTCTGTTGTTGTTGATTTGTTTTGTTCTGTTTTTCAACCTCAGGTGTCCAACCAAATGAGGGATTCCAGAGTAGAGCCCTGGGGAGGGGCGACTGGACAACCAGAAATCTGGTTAAAAATGGGGCCTAGGGACATGTCAAGCCCATTACGACATCTAATGATCCAGCCACTGAGAGCACGTACTAGAGGACAGGTCACAGTGTGTGTTTATGCTCTAGTCGAACTCAAGAATGGGCGGGGCCTCAGGGTGGATGCTGGTTTCTCCCACAGTGAACGTTGGACAACATGCCAACCACAAGGTTTTTTGCCATGCGTAAGGAAGAATCTGATTGTTGCATCACAGTCACCCCTGGGCAGTGATTGGAGATAAGGTCTAGGTTCTGAAGCCTGAAAACTGAGGTAGGGAAGAGATGATGACCTAAGGCCATGGCGGGTCTGATGTGCTCAGTGTGCGGTCAGCTGTCTGGGTGTTGGTCACGAGGTCCGTGCTCAGGTTGTTCAGACAGTGCATTAGTGCCCAAGTTAGACTATATATTTTGTGTGCATTCGAGTGCCGTGTAGGTTCTTACCTGAAGAACTCTTCAGGATATGAAGAATGAGCGAGTCTGAGGCTCGTGCTCAGGCTTTTGTCTCTGGATTTTGTATCAGCGATGGCCATGGAATGTTGGGGAGGCCTCATGGGCCATGGACAAATCTTGCTCTCTGTGGATTTGGCCCGATCCTAGTGTTTTCCGTCAATCTGTGGGTTGGGAAGACTCCTTTCATGTTTGTTACCTCAGGTGTCCCACCAAAAGTGGAATTCCAAAGCAGAGCCCTGGGGAAGAGAGAAGGGACAACCCGAACGATGGTTAAAAATTGGGGCCTAAGAGCATGGCAAGCCCAATATGCTGTCTCGCCATCCAGCCACTGAGAGGCCTTACCTGAGGACTGGGTTCAGGCTGAGGTCACAATGTGTTTGTGACCAATGTGTCCCGCAAGCATGGGCGGGGCCTCATGGGCCACACTGGTTTCTACTACACTGAACCTTGGACAACATGCCAACCACAAGGTTTCTTGCCATGGGGAAAGAGTTCTGATTTCTGCATTGTTTTCAAACCCGGGCCGTGATTGGAGATAAGGTCTAGGTTCTGAAGCCTGAAAACCGAGGTTGAGAACAGATGACGACCTAAGGCCATGGCGGGTCCGATGTGCTCAGTGTGCGGCCAGCTGTCTGGGTGGGGCCAGGAGGTCCAGGCTCAGGCTGTGTCAGAGAGGGCATTAGTGCTCAGGTCAGCCTATATATTTGGGGTACAGCCGAATGGCGTGCCACGTTGATCCTCATTTGTGGATTCGGGGTAGCCCCAGAGGGCAATGTTTTTCATCTGGTGGCCAGGCAGAGTGCTGCATTGTAGTTCTGGATTGCCAAACTGGAGGGCTTTTGGGCCAGTAGTCTGAGGACGGAAGTCTGAGAACCCAAGCTAGGCCTAGGTTTATGGGTCAGGATATGGCAGGCACAAACTACAGACCTGAATCGAGGTCTCTTGCATCTGAAGTCAGGGCGAGGATCAGACGTTCGCTCAGGTTGGACATTCTGTCCCTGATGGCCCCTTCTTTAAGGGGCGGTGGATCACGAGGCCCTGGGGGTTTTCCCACGATGGGAGTTGTGAGAAGCTGCCTACTGCAAAGATTCTTCTGCAGGACAATTGAGACCTGTTGGTTGGCTCAAGGCCAACGATTCCGAGCAGGGTTCTAAGGCTGGATGGCTGGGTAGCCCACCTCGCATTCCAATTGTCTCCAAGCAACAAGACAGGTAGACCTGCTGGATCTGGTGGAGAAACAGTGGAACCTTATTTGTAATGGACTCTCCTGTGTTTGTGAACTAATATGATTTTGTGTCTATGGAGACCTTGGAATGAAGCGGTTGCACTGTGGCCCAGAAGGGTTCTCCTAAACAGAGGCTTTCACACAGCCTCAACGTGCAATTTCGCCATGTGTACATGAGATTTTTTCTGATGGGTGAGTCAAGAAACAGCTATATGCTGGTTTTGAAATCCAAGCCTCTGAGGAGAGATGCCGGCAAACCAAAGCAATGGATCCGATAGGTGCCTAGGTGCCCGTTCGTTCCTTTTTACCTCTGGGGACATCAGTCTACGGGTCTGAGTGCAGGTAGGTGCTCAGATGGCTTCAGATTGCCCTCTTTGTCCTGGGAAGCCAGAACTATTGGGATCGCCTCAGGAATTTTGGAGATTTATCCTATTAGTAGGGATGTTGCTATTGGAATGTTACATACAATTCCCATGGAGAGGGCAAGCACAGTCGTCAGGTTTGGCTCCAGGGGCCTGAGCCTGTAGGGCGTGTAAGCCAGAGCTGTTGGGACAGTTGTCTGAAAACACAAACACGGCTTATGTTTCAGGTCATAGGTATGGCAGGACTGATCTAC
>NW_026745346.1:0-2632 GCF_022355385.1 Mustela nigripes
ATGGGCGGGGCGTCATGGGCCACACTGGGTTCAACGACACTGAACGTTGGACAACATGCCAACCACAAGGTTTCTTGCCATGGAAGGATTTCTGATTTCTGCATCATTTTCAAACCCGGGCCGTGAATAATGATAAGGTCAAGGTTCTGAAGCCTGAAAACCGAGGTTGAGAAGAGATGACGACCTACGGCCATGGCGTGTCCGATGTGCTCAGTGTGCGGCCAGCTGTCTGGGTGGGGCCAGGAGGTCGAGGCTCAGGCTGTGTCAGAAAGGGCATTAGTGCACACGTCAGCCTATATTTTTTGGGTTACAGCCGAATGTTGTGCCCTGTTGATCCTCATTTGGGGTTTCTGTGTAGCCCCAGAGGGCAATGTTTTTCTTCTGGAGGGCAGGCAGAGTGCTGCATTGTAGTTCTGGATTGCCAAACTGGAGGACTTGTGGGCCAGTAGTCTGAAGACGGAAGTCTGAGAACCCAAGCTAGGCCTAGGTTTCTGGGTGAGACCTGAATCGAGATCTCGAGAATCTGAAGTCAGGGCGAGGATCATCGGATCGCTCAGGTTGGACATTCTGTCCCTGATGGCCCCTTCTTGAAGGTGGGGTGGATCACGAGGCCATGGGGTTTTTCCCACGATGGGAGTTGTGAGAAGCTCCCAACTGCAAAGATTCTTCTGCAGGACATTGAGACCTGTTGGTTGGCTCCAGGACAACGATTCCGAGCAGGGTTCTAAGGTTGGATGTCTGGGTAGCCCACCACGCATTCGAATTGTCTCCAAGCAACAAGACAGGTTATATCTGCTGGATCTGGGGCAGCAACCGAGGTGGCTGAGTTGAAATGGACTCTCAAGTGGATGTGTCCTAATATGATTTTGTGTCTATGGAGACCTTGGAATGAAGCGGTGGCACTGGGGCCCTGAAGGGTTCTCCTAAAGAGAGGCTTTCACACACCTCCATTTTGCAAGTTTTCCATGTGTAGATGAGATTTGTTCTGATGGGTGAGTCAGGAAACAGCCATATGCTGTTATTGAAATCCAGGCCTCTGTGGAGAGATGCCTGGAAACCAAAGCAATAGATCCGATAGGTGCCTAGGGGCATATTCGTGCCTTTTAACCTCTGGGGACATTAGTCTACGGGTCTGAGTGCCGTAGGTGCTAAGATGGGCCCAGATTGCCCCTGTTTGTCTGGGAAGCCACAAATATTGGGAGGGCCTCAGAGACTTTGGAGGTTTATCCTATTAGTAGGGTTGTGGCCATTGGAATGGGCACACACAATTCCCTTGGAGAGGGCAAACACAGTCGACAGGTTTAGCTCCAGGGGCCAGAGCCTGTAGGGAGTGTAGGCCAGGGCTGTTTGGACATTTGTCTAAAAACACAAACTCGGCTTATGTTTCGGGTCATAGGTATGGCAGGACTGATTTACAGACCAGGAGGAGAACTCTTCGGGATATGAAAAAAGGGCGAGTGTGAGGCTCTTGCTCAATTTTTGTTTCGGGATATCGTGTCACTCATGGTCGTGAAATTTCCAGGTGACTTCATGGGAAATGGACGAGTCTTACTCTCTGTGGTTTTGCCCCGTCCAAAGAGTTTGGGGTCATTCTGTGGGATGGAAGGAGTCCCTTGTTCTGTTGTTGTTGATTTGTTTTGTTTTGTTTAACAACCTCAGGAGTCCCACCAAATGAGGGATTCCAGAATAGAGCCCTGGGGAGGGGCGACTGGACAACCAGAAATCTGGTTAAAAATAGGGGCCTATGAGCATGTCAAGCCCATTATGACATCTAATGGTCCAGCCACTGAGAGGACGTACTAGAGGACAGGACTCACGCTGAGGGTCACAATGCGTATTTATGCCCTCGTCGCACTCAAGAATGGGCAGGGCCTCAGGCTGAACGCTGGTTTCTCCTACACTGAACGTTGGACACCATGCCAACCACAAGGTTTCTTGCCATGGGTAAGGAAGAGTTCTGATTTCTGCATCACAGTCACCGCTGGGCAGTGATTGGAGATAAGGTCTAGGTTCTGAAGCCTGAAAACTGAGGTAGGGAAGAGATGATGACCTAAGGCCAAGGCGGGTCTGATGTGCTCAGTGTGCGGTCAGCTGTCTGGATGTTGCTTACGAGGACCGGGCTCAGGTTGTCAGACAGTGCATTAGTGCCCAGTTTTGACTATATATTTTGGGTGCATTCGAGTGTCGTGTAGGTTCTTATCTGAAGAACTCTTCAGGATATGAAGAATGAGCGCGCCTGAGGGGCGTGCTCAGGTTTTGTCTCTGGATTTTGTATCAGCGATGGCCGTGGAATGTTGGGGAGGCCTCATGGGCCATGCACGAATCATGCTCTCTGTGGACTTGACCCGATCCCAATTGTTTTTCGTCAATCTGTGGGATGGCAGGACTCCTTTCAGGTTTGTTACCTCAGGTGTCCCACCAAAAGCGGAATTCTAAAGCAGAGCCCTGGGGAAGATAGAAGGGACAACCCGAACTATGGTTAAAAATTTTGGCCTATGGGCATGGCAAGCCCAATATGCTGTCTCTCCATCCAGCCACTCAGAGGCCTTAGCTGAGGACTGGGCTCAGGCTGAGGGTCACAATGAGTGTTTGTGACCAGTGTGGCCCGCAAGCATGGGCGGGGCCTCATGGG
>NW_026745347.1:0-2632 GCF_022355385.1 Mustela nigripes
TCCTACCAAATAAAATTGAATACTATTTCCTTAATATCTTGTACTCCGGAATTCTTTCAAAATTTCCTCAGATATCCACATCAAATTTTCATCAGAGATTCTGAAATATGTGGGTTTTTTTGTTTTTGTTTTTTTTTTTTTTGTTTTTTGTTTTGTTTTTTTTTAAGGTGTGCAGAATTTAGTGTGTGCATATGGTTTCAGGCTCTATGGCTAATCCCAAAGGCAACTGTCCTCTTCCTTTGTCACAGTGTCCTCATCACCACCGTAATTTCCCTGTGGACCCCAAATGCTGCCTCGGTCCCACCTCTCCATACTCAGGGCCGGCCGCACCGTGATGCTGAGCCACCCTCGAGGACAGGTGACTCATCCATTCTATTCCAAGTGACAGCACAGGGGGATACCTCCTCTTTGGGATGTGGTCCAGGTGCGGACCCAAGGTGTCCGAGCAGCGGGGGTAAGACCGAGTCCCCCGCAGCTGCCCCATCTCCGTCCATCACAGGACGTTCTTTAGTTCCTAACGTAAATCTTCTCCCGTTTAACTTCCGCTCTTGGGTGGGAGCAGAGCTTTGGGTCTCCCTGGGCATCTGGGGGCAAATCGGACTTTGTCAGGTGTCTCTGGGGGAAGCCTCCTGGCTGGGAACTCGGGTTCCGTTCCCCTTTACCCCAGCCAGACCAGGCGGCCATCTGACAGTGTGCAGATGTCCTGGCGGGTGGTTAGGGGGGCCCGCATCTCCCCGCGTCCTGGTGAGACAGGGGGCCGGCCGCGGGGTCCGCCGGAGGCCCGTTCATGGCACTCTTGCTTCTGTGTCTGGAGAGCAGCTTCTTGTTCAGGATCCTGGAGAGTGTCACCCCCTTCCTCCGGCCCCCCTCTGGCTGCTGCAGGAACACGAGGTCATTGTGCGACTGGCTCATGCCAGGGTCTTTCTGTTGCTGTCGCTGGCGGAAGAACAGCTTTGCGCCTTTTCTTAAAATCCCTCCTTTATGCTTCTTGGCAGTGCCCGGCTCTGAGACACTCAGGGAGCTCTCCGACAGCTCGTCCCCGTCGGGGTCCAGCGGGGCCTGGCTGCCCCACGCCGAGGTCTGGGACTCCTTGTCCAAGTCCCAGGAGTCTAGCTCGCCCTCCTGGGGATCCAGGGCCGGCGGGGCTGGGGCGGAGGACTCTTCCTGCAGCGGGGCGGAGGCAGCGGCTGCCCCCACGAGGGTCGGGGTGTCCTACTGGTGGGCACTGTCCATGGAGGCCGAGTAGTCCAGCATTAGGGCGGCGGCATTGTCCTGAGAGAGTGAGGTCTTGGAGATCCCTGATATGATGATGGTGCTCTTCTTCCGCGGGGACTTGACCTTCAGCTTCGAGGAGTCGCTGAGCTGGCGGATGGCCACTTCAGCCTTGGGGTCCGAGCCGTTCAGCACCAGCAGCTCTGCGTCCGAAGAAGAGAAGGTCTTACTGACGGGAGCCCCGTGGCAGGAGATGGCTTGAACAGAGATGTCCTTCTCAATGACCTTCACCTGGACAGGCGTCTTCAGGGGAGACTCGCAGCTCAGCGGGGACGCTCGCCCCGTGTCAAAGCGAGGCTTGGTCTTCAGGGCGGTGACGGTGGTGACTACGGTCCCACAGGGCATCACCATGCGGTCTTTTTCGACCTTTGTGGCAGGAGTAGGTGGCGGGGTCTTGGGTTTCACTTCACCGGGTTCTAGGTAAGAAAACTCCGCGGTGACCGAACCCAGCACCGAGCCGCCGCAGGAGCCGCCGGTCAGCGTGAAGCTCTGGGGCCCCGATGGCTGCTTCTTGAATAAATCCAAAGGAATGGTCGTCATCGCCAATATGGCTTCCGAGGCTCGCTCAGCCGCGGACACCTGCAGGTGCAACTCCTTCGACTTGGCGTTCAGCTCAAAGATGAATTCTTCTTCCCAGCTGAGGTCGGCGGGGTTTGTCGCGAGGGCGCTGAACTTCTGAACGGGCTCATTCAGCCCAACTACACACTGTGGGTGCATGTTGCCTAAAGCCCCAGGAGCACTTAGCAGCGAAGCCCGGATGTTCTTCACCAGTAATCTGAGCTCATGAGCCCTTGGAGGCTTGGGCGGACAGGACTCCTGAGGGGAGGATGAAATGCGCTGTAGATTCTGAACGTCCCTCGTGTCCACGGGCTTCGTGCTCAGAAGCACCGACGGAGACGCAGCCCCAACCAGGTGCTTCAAGATGTCCTTGAGAGTTTCACACACGGCCTTGGTCTCTGTCTCCCGGTCCTGCGCCACTGCCCTGGGCTGCACCGTAACGGCCGCGTCCGGAGTGCTGACGTAGGACCACCGGATCGGGATGTCCTCCGTCTTCTCTCTCATGTGGAGCTCCCGCTGCACATGAAACGGAGAGAGCCGTGCACAGTACAGCGGGGGCCCTGTGTCTTCGGGGGACGGGGACCCCGCGCGGACCAGGAACTGAATGGCCTCGCCCACCACGTGACAAGACACGACCTTCTCCTGGGCGGACCTGGCCAGGCTGGAGACGCCCTGCACTGCGAGCTCCAGGGGCTGCTGGAGCGGGTCCTCCTCGAAGGACAGGAGCAGCGGGCCCCCTTTCCGTTTGGCCTCATCATTCAGGGCGGTCACCCAGGCGGCCTGCCACTGGCTCCTCCAGCTG
>NW_026745348.1:0-2632 GCF_022355385.1 Mustela nigripes
AGCATATTGGGCTTGCCATGCCCCTAGGCCCCAAATTTAACCATAGTGCGGGTTGTCCCTTCACTCTTCCCCAGGGCTCTGCTTTGGAATTCCTCTTTTGGTGGGACACCTGAGGTAACAAACCTGAAAGGAGTCCTCCCATCCCACAGATTGACGAAAAACAATTGGGATCGGGCCAAATCCACAGAGAGCAAGATTCGTCCATTCCCCATGAGGCTCCCCCAACATTCCTTGGCCATGGATGATACAAAATCCAGAGACAAAAGCCTGAGTACACGCAAGAGACTCACTCATTCTTCATATCCTGAAGAGTTTTTCAGATAAGAACCTACACGGCAGTCGAATGCACCCAAAATATAGAGTCTAACCTGGGCACTAATGCACTGTCTGACAACCTGAGCCCGGACCTCATGACCAACACCCAGACAGCTGACCGCACACTGAGCACATCAGACCCGCCATGGCCTTAGTTCATCATCTATTCCCTACCTCAGTTTTCAGGCTTCAGAAACTAGACATATCTCCAATCACTGCCCAGGGGTGACTGTGATGCAGAAATCAGAACTCTTCCTTACCCATGGCAAGAAATATTGTGGTCGGCATGTTGTCCAACGTTCAGTGTAGGAGAAACGAGCATTCACCCAGAGGCCCCGCCCATTCTTGAGTGCGACAAGGGCATAAACATGCATTGTGACCCTCAGCGTGAGTCCTGTCCTCTAGTACATCCTCTCAGTGGATGGACCATTAGATGTCATAATGGGCTTGACAAGTCCCTAGGCCCCAATTTTTAACCAGATTTCTGGTTGTCCAGTGGCCCCTCCCCAGGGCTCTACTCTAGAATCCCTCATTTGGTGGGAAACCTGAGGTTGAAAAACAAACAAAACAAATCAACAACAACAGAACAACAGACTTCTTCCATCCCACAGAATGACCCCAAACTCTTTGGTCGGGGCCAAACCCCCAGAGAGTAAGACTCGTCCATTTCCCATGAAGTCATCCAGACATTTCACGATCATGAGTGACACGATATTCAGAGACAAAAACTTGAGCAACAGCCTCACACTCGCCCTTTTTTCATATCCCGAAGGGTTCTCCTCATTGTCTGTAGATCAGTCCTGCCGTACCTAAGACCCGAAACATAAGCCGAGTTTGTGTTTTCAGACAACTGTCCAAACATCCCTGGCCTAAACACCCTACAGGCTCAGGCCCTTGGAGCCAAACCTGACGACTGTGCTTGCCCTCTCCAAGGGCATTGTATGTGCCCATTCCAAAGGACACAACACTACTAATAGGATAAACCCTCAAAGTCCCTGAGGCCATTCCAATATTTGTGGCTTCCCAGGACAAATAGGGGCAATCTGGGCCCATCTGAGCACCTACCGGCACTCAGACCTGTAGACTGATCTCCCCAGAGGTAAAAGGAACGAACATGAACCTAGGCACCTATCGGATCCATTGCTTTGGTTTCCAGGCATCTCTCCTCAGAGGCCGGAATTCAATAACAGCATATGGCTGTTTATTGACTCACCAATCAGAACAAATCTCATCTCCACATGGGAAACTTACACGATGGAGCTGTGTGAAAGCCTCTCTTTAGGAGAACCCTTCAGGGCCCCAGTGAAACCGCTTCATTCCAACGTCTCCATAGACACAACATCATATTAGGACACATCCACGGGAGAGTCCATTTCAACTCAGCCTCCTCGGTTGCTCCCCCAGATCCAGGAGATCTAACCTGTCTTGTTGCATGGATACAATTGGAATGCGAGGTGGGCTACACAGCCATCCATCCTTAGAACCCTGCTTGGGAATCGTTGTCCTGGAGCCAACCAACAGGTCTCAATTGTCCTGCAGAACAATCTTTGCAGTTGGTAGCTTCTCACAACTCCCATCGTGGGAAAACCCACATGGCCTCGTGATCCACCACCCCTTCAGGAAGGGGCCATCAGGGACAGAATGTCCAACCTGAGCGATCGTCTGATCCTCGCCGTGACTTCAGATGCACGAGATCTCGATTCAGGTCTGGAGATTGTGCCTGCCATATCCTCACCCATAATCCTAGGCCTAGCTAGGGTTCTAAGTCTTCCGTCCTCAGACTACTGGCACACAGCCCTCCAATTTGGCAATCCAGACTACAAAGCAGCACTCTGCCTGCCCTCCAGAAGAAAAACATTGCCCTCTGGGGCTATCCAGAAACCCCAAATCAGGATCAACCTGCACGCCATTCGGCTGTACCCCAAATATATAGGCTGACCTGGGCACTAATGCCCTTTCTGACACAGCCTGAGCCTGGACCTACTGGCCCCACCCAGACAGCTGGCTGCACACTTAGCACATCGGACCCGCCATGGCCTTAGTTCGTCATCTCTTCTCAACCTCGGTTTTCAGGATTCAGAACATCGACCTTATCTCCAATCACGGCCCGGGTTTGAAAATGATGCAGAAATCAGAACTCTATCCCCATGGTAAGAAACCTTGTGGTTGGCATGTTGTCCAATGTTCAATGTAGTTGAAACCAGTGTGGCCCATGAGGCCACGCCCATGCTTGCGGGCCACATTGGTCACAAACACACATTGTGAACCTCAGCCTGAGCCCAGTCCTCAGGTAAGGCCTCTCAGTGGCTGAATGGAG
>NW_026745349.1:0-2632 GCF_022355385.1 Mustela nigripes
CAGAGGGAGACAAACCATAAGTGACTCTTAATCTCACAAAACAAACTGAGGGTTGCTGGGGGGAAGGGGTTTGGGAGAAGGGGGTGGGATTATGGACATTGGGGAGGGTATGTGCTTTGGTGAGTGCTGTGAAGTGTGTAAACCTGGTGATTCACAGACCTGTACCCCTGGGGATAAAAATATATGTTTATAAAAAATAAAAAATTTTAAAAAATCACAGGAAAATATCAATATATTTCAAAGGATTCATCCAAAATATACACACTTTAAATATGCATTTTTTAGCAAGTAATAAAATGTAGCTGGGGATAGCATATAATTACTATTTTAATTTTTTAATGTAATAAGAGATAACATTTTAACCGAACTTATTTGCACTTAATGTAATATTATGCTGGCCTTTGAAGATTCACCTTTGGAAAGTTATATTTTAGTGATAAATATTGACTTTTATAAAGGTCACATTAAGCAAAATTCATATAGAATCTGTTTCTGTATCAAACAAAACCTCCTGTAAACCTCAATTTCCCCACCTGCTGCCACCCATTTGCTGCTACCCTTTCCTACAAAATTCCTCAAAAGATTGTAATTTCTATGTTTACTTCATTTCTTTTTGTTCTCTCTCAGTTAGTGTCAATCAGACTTTTCTTCCACACTTCCAAACAGTGCCTCTGTCTGTGTTACCAGTGATCTCATTTATTTGCAGATTTAAAAAATGGAATTCACTCTCTCTTCACTAATATATTTTCTTCACACGGACTTACACTATGCTTCTTTGTTTTACCTTGCAAGTCACTGGTTCTCAATGTCTTGTGCAAATGCCCATAACTTTCTTCTCCCTGGCACCCTAACTTTGGAGTGGCCTAGGACTCAGTCTCTTATCTTCTCTTCTTTCCCACACAATCTCTTGGTAATTTCATCCAGTCTCTTTAATTTAATACCCTTTACATGCAAATTACTCTAATTTTATTAATCTCCTGCCAAATTTTCTTTTAAAAAAGATTTATTTAGGGACACCTGGGTGGCTCATTTAAGTGACTGCCTTTGGCTCAGGACATGTTCCCAGAGTCCTGGGATCGAGTCCTGCATCGGGCTCCCATGGAAGTCTGCTTCTCCCTCTGACCTTCTCTTCTCTCGTGCTCTCTCTCACTCTCTCTCTCAACTAAAAATAAATAAAAAAAATTTTTTTAAAGATTTATTTATTGGTTTGAGAGACTGAGAACACAAGCCAGGGGGAAAGGCAGAAGGGAAAGGGAAAAGCAGACTCCCCACTGAGAAGGGAGCCTGATATGGGGCTTGATCCCAGGACTCTGGTATCATGAGTCCTGGGATCATAACTTGAGCCACAGGCAGATGCTTAACCAACTGAGCTGCCTGGGTTCCCTTCCTGCCAAGATTTCTGCTCTGAATGCTAGAAGTGTATATCCAACTGCCTACGCAACATCTCTGTTAGAATGTGGTATAGCCATATCCAAATTAGTATGTCCAAAACTAAATTACTGGGTCTGGATTGCTTCCCCAAAGTATTAAATTTATAATCTTCCCCATCATACTTGATGGGAGCTCTATCCTTTCAGTTGCTCAAGCTAAAATTCTTAGTCATCTTGATTCTTCATAGATTTCCTATCCAAATCAGTCATAAAATCCTTATGGCCTTCAAAGTGGAAGTGGAATAAATAACTCATGTCACTATCTTCATTGCTCTCTTTATGTTTGGAGCCACCATACACATTTAGCTGGATAATCCCCAATAAATTTCAAAGTAGTCTTGCTGCCTTTTTAACATTGTCTCTTCTGCAGCCTATTTTCAACTGTAGCCAGAGTGATCCTTTGAAGACCGAAGTTATATCTTGTCACTCTTCTAGTTCTCCAGTGCCCTCCCATCTTTACTGGAGCAAAAGCCAAGGTCCTCATGGTGGATCACAAGTCCTACCATGTCTGATGCTTCGATGCCTTTCTCATTGAATTGCTACTGCTTTTTATTTATTCTACAAAGGAGGCATGAGGCACTGGCCATCATTGTGTTAGTTATCATCTCTGATTGCAACACATTTTCAGATATACTAATTGTCAACTATTCTACTTTCTTTGCTCCAGTACCAACTTTTCAAAGAAGCATCCCCAACCATCTTATTTAAAATAGCAACCTGGGGGGACCTGGGTGGCTCAGTCAGTTAAACATCTGTTTTAAGTGCAGGTCGTGATTGCTGGGTGCTGGGATCAAGCCCTGCCTCAGTCTGCCTTCTCAGCAGGACCTGCTTCTCCCTCTCCCTCTGCTGCTCCCCCTGCTTGTACTCTCTTTCTGTCAAATAATAAATAAAATCTTTAAAATAGCAGCCTGTACTCCGAGCCCCCTCATGTCTTTTTATTTATTTTTACCACTTATTACCATCTAACAAACTATAAAATTTATTTATTACATTGTTTGTTATTGTCTCTATTTCACTACCAGAATGAAAGCTCCACACAAAAGGGAATTTTTGTCAGTTGTAAGCATTCATGTGACATTGAACAAAGAACAGAGCATGTACTGATAAAAATTTCCTTTCGTGTGAAGCTTTCATTCTAGTAGTGAAATAGGGACAGTAACAAACAATGTAATTGATAAATTTTATAGTTTGTTAGATGGTAA
>NW_026745350.1:0-2397 GCF_022355385.1 Mustela nigripes
AGTTGGGAGCTTCTCACAACTCCCATCGTGGGAAAACCTCATGGCCTTGTGATCCACTCTTTGGACGGGGCCAAACCCCCAGAGAGTAAGACTAGTCCATTTCCCATGAAGTCACCCGGAAATTTCACGACCATGTGTGACACGATATCCAGAGACAAAAACTTGAGCAAGAGCCTCACACTCGCCCTTTTTCCATATCCCAAAGAGTTCTCCTCATGGTCTGTAGATCACTCCAGCCATACCTAAGACACGAAACATAAGCCGAGTTTGTGTTTTCAGACAACTGTCCAAAGCGTTGGCCTACACAACCTACAGGCTCAGGGCCCTGGATACAAACCTGACGACTGTGCTTGCCCTCTACAAGGGAATTGTTTGTGCCCACTCCAATGGACACTACCCTACTAATACGATAAACCTCCAAATCCCTGACCCATCCCAATATTTGTATCTTCTCAGGACAAACAGGGGCAATCTGGGCCCATCTGAGCACCTACCTGCTCTCAGACCCGAAGACTGATGTCCCCAGAGGTAAAAAGGAATGAACAGGCCCCTAGGCACCTATCGGATCCATTGCTTTGGTTTCCAGGCATCTCTCCTCAGAGGCCTGGATTTCAATAACAGCATATGGCTGTTTCTTGACTCACCCATCAGAACAAACCTCATCTACACATGGGAAACTTGCACGATGGAGCTTTGTGAAAGCCTCTCTTTAGGAGAACCCTTCAGGGCCCCAGTGCCACCGCTTCATTCCAAGGTCTCCATAGACACAAAATCATATTAGGACACATCCACGGGAGAGTCCATCTGAACTCATCCTCCTCGGTTGCTCCCCCAGATCAAGCAGATCTAACCTGTCTTGTTGCTTCGAGACAATTGGAATGCGAGGGGGGCTACCCAGCCATCCATCCTTAGTACCGTGCTCGGAATCATTGTCCTGGAGCCAACCAACAGGTCTCAGTTGTCCTGCAGAAGAATCTTTGCAGTTGGGAGCTTCTCACAACTCCCATCGTGAGAAAATCCCCAAGGCCTCGTGATCCACCCCCCCCTTCAAGAATGGGCCATCAGGGACAGAATGACCAACCTGAGTGATCGTCTGATCCTCGCCCTGACTTCAGATGCACGAGACCTGGATTCAGGTCTGTAGATTGTGCCTGCCATATCCTCACCCAGAAACCTATGTCTAGCTTGGCTTCTCAGACTTCCGTCCTCAGACTACTGGCCCACAAGCCCTCCAGTTTGGCAATCCAGAACTACAATGCAGCACTCTGCCTGCCCTCCCGAAGAAAAACATTGCCCTCAGGGGCTACCCAGAAACCCCCAATGAAGATCAACCTGCACGGCACTCGGCTGTACCCCAAATATATAGGCTGACCTGGGCATTAAAGCCCTTTATGGCACACCCTGACCTGGACCTCCAGGCCCCACCCATACAGCTGGCCACACACTGAGCACATCGGACCCGTCATGGCCTTAGTTCGTCATCTCTTCTCAACCTCGGTTTTCAGGCCTACACACCCTACAGGCTCTAGCCACTGGAGCCCAACATGAAGACTGGGCTTGCCCTCTCCAAGGGAATTGTATGTGCACATTCCAATGGCCACAACCCTACTAATAGGATAAACCTCCAAAGTCCCTGAGGCCATCCCAATATTTGTGGCTTCCCAGGACAAACAGGGGCAATCTGGGCCCATCTGAGCACCTACCGCCTCAGACCCATAGACTGATATCCCCAGAGTTAAAAAGGAACGAACAGGCCCATAGGCACCTATCGGATCTATTGCTTTGATTTCCAGGCATCTCTCCTTAGAGATCCTTAGAACCCTTAGAACCCTGCTCTTGCGTCGTTCCTTAAGGGACATCCTTGAGCCGTCCAACAGGTGTCGACTGTCCCACTGGAGTCCTTGTTCATGGACCACCTCACAACTCATATCATGGAAAGCTTCCAAGGGCACATAATGCCCCCAATCTTCATGAAGTCGGATCATGGAAAGAAACTCCAACCTGAGCCAACGGCTGAACTTCGCCTTGACTTCAGATGCACGAGATCTTGATTAAGCTCTTCAGAGTGCACCTGCTGTGCCCTAACCCCAAAACCTAAGCATAGCTAGTGTTCTCAGACTTCCGTCCTCACTCTCCTGGACCACACGCCCTCCATTTTGGGATTTCCGATGACACAGTGCTGCACTCTGCCTGCCGTCTAGAAGGAAAACGTTGCCCTATGGGTCTACCCAGAAACCTCAAATGAGGATAAACCTGCATGCCACTCAACTGTACACCAATGATATAGTCTAGCCTGTGCACTAATGCCCTGTCTGACACAACCTGAGGCCTGAATTCCCAACCGACACCCAGACAGCTTGCCGTACACTGAGAACATCTGAACCGCCATGGCCTTAG
>NW_026745350.1:2497-2631 GCF_022355385.1 Mustela nigripes
ATCTGAACCGCCATGGCCTTAGGTTGCCATCTCTTTCCAACCTGGTTTTCAGGCTACAGAAACGTGGACCTTATCTCTACTCATTTCCCATGGGTGAACGTGATGCAGAAATCATAACTCCTCCTTCCCTCTCG
>NW_026745351.1:0-2631 GCF_022355385.1 Mustela nigripes
AATCCTGAAAAACGGATGTAATCATGGAGTGGGGCACCTGGATGGCTTCTTTCTGCTGGGGTCCTGAGGCCAGGGACTTTGGCTCAAGCCCTGCCTGTGACTCTCTGCTCAACAGGAAACCTGCTTCTCCCTCTCCCAATTTCACTCCTTGTACTCCCTCTCCAGTTGGGCTCCCTCTCTCACTGTCTCTGTCTTTCTGTCCAATCCGTCAATCAATCAATAATTCCTTCTATTCAAGAAGCAAAAACCAAAATGTTGATGCATGGAGTCCTAATGAACAAGATTATGGAGGATTGTGTGATGAATTTTTTTTTAAGATTTTCTTTCTTCCCTTGAACAGAGAGGAGAAGGAGGGAGAGAGACAGGCAGAGAGAGAAGGGCAAACAGGCTCCCTGCTAAGGAAAGATCCAGATGCAGGGCAGGGTCCGCTGGCTGGTGCCTGGCCAAGTGAAGGGTGAAGCCCTGCAGCAGTTCCAACAATCCCAAGGGGATCTCCCTGCAGGTCTTGCCTGCCCCTCCACCGCCAGGGGCACCTGATTGATTCCCGGAGTGGGGCACTTGAATGGCTTCATTGTGAAGCATCTGCTTTCTGCTGGGGTCCTGATGCCAGGGTCTTGGGATCAAGCCCTGCCTGGGGCTCTGTTCTCAGCAGGAAGCCTGCTTCTCCCTCTCCCATTTCACTTGTCATCACTGTCTCTCTCTTTCTGTCAAATCTGTCAATCAATCAACCAATTCCTTCCATTCAATAAGGAAAATTACCATGTTGACCCATGGGGTCCCAAGGAACAATAAGAATATTGAGGGTTGTTTTAATAACTTTTCTTTCTTAAGATTTTATTTCTTCCTTTTACAGTCAGGTAGAGAGGGTGACAGAGAGACATGGGAAAAGAGGCTCTCTGCTAAGCAAAGAGGCAGAGGCAGGGCTAGGTGGGCAGGCTGGTGGCTGGCTACGCCAACTTGAAGAACTGCAGCAGCTCCTACAATCCCATGGGGATCTCGCTGCACATCCTGCATGCCCCTCCCCTGTGCGGGCACGTGGGGGCAACCCTCGACTCCTCCCTGGACCGGTCTGCAGCCCAGACCCCCCCAAGCGAGCGCGCTCAGAGGGCGCTGGAGGCGCTACTCCCTGCTAGCACCAGGGCTCCGGGGCTCAACTGCACCCTGTAGCGGCGACTGGTGGCAGCGGCTGAGGGAGCAACAGCCCTGCGAGGGCAGGCAGCATCTCTGGCTCCTCCCGCTCGCCTCGGGGCCCATTGCTTCTCTCCCTACCCCTCCCACTCTCAACCATTGTTCATTTCTGTGAAGGGCTTTCCTTGTTTGTTTTAGGGAAAGAGCACACGTGATTGGGGGAGGTGGCATGGCCAGGACCAAGAGAGAGACCTAGGGGACTCTGCCCTGAGCCCAGAGCTTGCCTCAGGGCTCAATCTCAAGAGCCTGATATCACCCTCTGAGCCAGGACCAAGAGTTGGGCACTTCACTGAGCATACTGCCCAGGTGCCCCTCAGCTGTTGTTGATCAATTTATGGAGACTGGCGCGGGCGTGGCTCCATTGGTGGAGCGACTGCCTTAGGCTCAGGTCATGACCCCAGACTTGCAGGATCTCCTCCCGCCTCAGGCTCCCAGATCCTTGGGGAGTCTGCTTCTTCCTCTGACCTTCTCCTCTCTCCTGCTCTCTCTCACTCATTCTCTCTCAAATAAAGAAAGAAAATCTTTCAAACAAATGTCTGATGGGCTTGAATGTGGTTGAGCTCAATGAGTTTTCCCATCAGATACACACACCTTGAGGATGGTCATGCATTTCTAAATGGATGCTTTGTTGTTCTGAAATGCCTTCTTTCTCTCTGCATTCTGTCTGGTGTCTCTCCACTGTCTCTTGTCAAGACCTAGGAAAATCAGCCTTTTAGGACTGGCTTGGGTCTGGTCTAGCCGTTTTCATCGTTTTTTCTTTTCACAAAATCTATACTATCCTCTGCATCCTTCTATGTAGAGTTGATTTTTCACTGACATATTTAGATCTTTCTTTCAATAGCATTTTAGTCTAAAGGGAATTGCTGAAATGTCGAAGTTGAAGTCTACTACCTTGCTACTCGTGTTTTCTTGTTCCCGTCAATTCCTTCTTCCCTTTGGAACTGCCTTCCTTTCAATGACCTGAGTCATTGGGAGGCTGTTCTCTGCCTTCTAGGATGGGCTGTCCCACGGGCAGTGAGATCTTAGTAGGTAATACTGATTCTTTCTCAAATTGTTCTCCCACTTGGTTAGGGAATCTGTTGAGGAAGCTTTCTTGGAGGGACCATTTCATCCTGCTCCTAACTCATAATGCTTACCGGGTCTCTACTGAAGTTTCTGACTTAGCCACAAGAACTCTTCCCTCTGGCTGGTTTTAACTCCAATGACCTCTAGCCTTGGAGGAGTCTTGGCAACCATCTGGATCAGTTGACTTTGAAAGACCCTCGATCCACACCCAAGAAGCAGACACCAAGCCTCCACTGGATGCAAGTTGCAAGAGGTTTATTGGTTACACAGGCGCCTGTGGACGCATCAGCCTTTGTGGGCTGAGCGCGCCGGGCTAAGTTGGGGAGCAGATTATATAGGGCAGGGTTGGGGTGGCGGGAAGCGAGCTTACAGAAGCAG
>NW_026745352.1:0-2631 GCF_022355385.1 Mustela nigripes
TGAGAATAAATATCTAGTTGGAAGTGCAGAAGAACATGCTATTTCCTAAACCTTCTGGCACCCATGCTGCCCTCTACCCTCCCCCAACCCTCATTCCAGAACACACTCCCCTGTCCTAACAGTTTCCTTCCTCAACAAGGCAGTAGTCCCCACAGCCCCCTTGGCATTCACTCTCTTGACCTCTCAGCCTGTTCACACAACAGCTTTCTGTTCTGCTGTCATCTAAGCTTAAAGGTTTTCCGAAGGAGCAGCAGAAGAAAGCAGGTAGACAACAAAAATGCATTGAAATCTCTAGGTTTTGCAGAAGCAACTGCTAGAGAGGCTTTGCTCGGAATTCCATCCAATATGATGGAACAGCAGCTGAGGCTGAAAGGAAACAGACAGCAGGATCAGGTTGAGGGGTAGCCTAGTGAAGCTCCTCTCTGGGAAGACCGCTTCCTGGTGGCCAAATGCGTCAAGGGTGGTGACCAAAATGGGACCTCTTCTAAGAATGTCCCTTCCAGCTACATAAACCTACTTGTGACATCCAGAGATTCTAATGCTGTCATAAACCCGTTTCCTTACTCTGTCTATAACAAAGCGTAAGACTTGTCCTGATAATCCCTATAGCCATAGTCAGTTTAATCCCAATGTTCTTGATTATTAAATACTGGAAAGTGTTGGAGAACCAAGCAGCAAAGGCCAAATGCAGGGGCAAGGGTAGTGAGTACCCCTGCCAACATTTTTAAAAAGATTTTATTTCTTTATTTGAGAGAGACAGAGAGGCAGAGCATGAGAGCAGGGAAGGTCAGATGGAGCAGCACACTCCCCACTGAGCAGGTAGCCTAATGTAGGACTCGATCCTAGGACCATGAGATGATGACCTGAACTCAAGGCAGATGCTTGAACGACTGAGCCAGCCAGGCGCCCCGACCCCCACAACTTTCCATCCCCAGGCATTGCTATTCAGCCTGCCAGGGGACGAAGAGGAGGCAGGGCTCAGGGTTGGATGCCCAGGGAGAGGCTGGGAGACATCACTCTGCACTATTGGCCACAAGCAGCCAAGGTCTGGCAGCGTCAGAAGCCAGAGTGTGCACTTGCCCTCCCTCACCCTCCCTGTCAGCTGATTCCTGTGCTGTGGAGCTCAAGGCCCCCAGAAATCCGGTCCCACACAGAAACATGCTAATTCCAGGGCTCCTGCGCAAAGAATCCCGGAGCTCAACTGTGCCTGTGTTGGAGTACTCCCTAAGTTCTTGTTACACCAGGAGTAGGACATTCCTTTGCTCAGAAAACCACACTGACGTCTGTAAACATGTAAGTGTTGAAAGTCAGCAGCAGTGTGGAAACCTGGAAGGAAACAGAAATGGAAAAGTGTCCACTGGATTAGTCACTTATCCTCAGGAAGTGGAACAGTTGGACAGTAGGGCAGCATTGAGTCAACTGTATCTCTGAGTCATTCCCGAGACTGAGAAGGTTCAAGTGGACACTGGGAGCACAGAATTCTTCTAGACAGATGTGGCCCATGGTAGTGTCCCCACCGTGGGTGACCCTGACAAGACAACAGCCTGCAATGTGTTGGAAGGAGAAGGGTCAGTCTAGTGACAGCTGCAAACATCTATCTCATTGGCAGAAAAATCTAATGTCTCATGAGTATTCATTTAATTTTTTAATTTTTATTTTTTTATTAACATAATGTATTCTAGCCCCGGGGTACAGTTCTGTGAATCCCCAGGTTTACACACTTCACAGCACTGACTGTAGCACAGACCCTCCCCAATGTTCATAAACTCACCTCCATCTCCCAGCCCCCTTTCCCCCAGCAACCCCCAGTTTCTTTTGTGAGATTAAGAGTCTCTTAATGGTTTGTCTCCCTCCCATCCCATCTTGTTTCATTTATTCTTTTCCTACTCCCAAACCGCCCACGTTGCTTCTCAACTTCCTCAAATCAGGGAGATTATATGATAATTGTCTTTCTCTCATTGAATTCATTCAATAGGCATAACCTCTCTAATTCCATCCCATCGTTGCAAATGGCAAGATTTCATTTCTTTTGATGACTGCATAGTATTCCATTTTATATATATACACCACATCTTTATTCATTCATCTGTTGATGGACATCTAGGTTCTTTCTGTAGTTTGGCTCTTGTGGACACTGCTGCTGTAAACATTCGGGTGCACGTGCCCCTTTGGATCACTGCATTTGTATCTTTAGGGTAAATACCCAGGAGAACAATTGCTGGGGTGTTTGGCAGCTCTATTTTCTACTTTTTGAGCAATCTCCATGCTGTTTTCCAGCATAGTTGCACCAGCTTGCATTCCCACCAACAGTGTAGGCAGGTTCCCCTTTCTCCCCATCCTACCCCGAATCAGTCATTTCCTGACTTGTTAATTTTAGCCATTCTGACTGGTGTGAGCTGGTATCTCATTGTGGTTTTGATTTGTATTTCCCTGACGCCGAGTGATGTAGAGCACTTTTTCATGTGTCTGTTGGCCATCTGGAAGTCTTCTTTGTGGAATTGCCTGTTCATGTCCTTTGCCCATTTCTTGATTCGATTACCTGTTCTTTGGGTGTTGGGTTTGCTAAGCTCTTTATAGATTTTGCATACTAGCCCTTTATCTGATATGTCGTTTGCAAATATCTTTTCCCAT
>NW_026745353.1:0-2630 GCF_022355385.1 Mustela nigripes
TTTATTTATTTATTTATTTATTGCTAACAAGATAGGTTGATTTGATATGCGGTTCTTGACAACCAACCTCAGAAGAAATTCCATCTTCATGAGAAGTCAGAAAGAACCACAAACCACACCTCAAAACAGATTCAAAGAGAAAATACTCTTAAAAAAATTTCCCTTCCTGGGGCACCCGAGTGGCTCAGTGTGTTTGGCTCACTGGGCCTTTGCGTTCGGCTCAGGTCATGATCCTAGGGTCCTGGGATTGAGCCCCATGTCTGGCTCTCTGATCAGCAGGGAGCCTGCTTGCACTTCTCTCTCTACCTGCTCTCTGCCTACTTGTGATCTCTTTCTGTCAAATAAATAAATAAAATATTTAAAAAAAATTTACCTTGGGCACCTGGGTTGCAGAGTGAGTTAAAGCTTCTGCCTTCGGCTCAGGTCATGATTCCATGGTCCTGGGATCGAGCCCCACATCAGGCTCACTCCACAGCAGGGAGCCTGTTTCTTCCTCTCTCTCTGCCTGCCTCTCTTCCTACTTGTGCTCTCTATCAAATAAATAAATAAAATCTTTAAAAATAAAATTTCCCTTCCTATCAGAATCAGAAAAAACCACTAACAAATTCCCCAGAAAGCTTCATCTAAAGGGTTGTACTTTCTTCAGACACCCAGCAGGACCTTCTTCTCTGGGCCTGGTATTTCTTCAATGGCCTATTCCAGAGAATAAGACACTAAACTACTGAGCGCCAAGGGCCTCAGAACTACGAAAGAGATGATGAGGGGCACAAAGCACGCCTCTGGTCACGAAGAGGGTATGCAAACGTTTGCTGCTTTTCTGCATTTTTCAAAGCTGAGTTTTTAGCTGGTGGCCGCTCCTTTAGGATAAATTGCTGATACCATATAGTAAAAGCTATTATATGATCTTTTATGAACCATTTCCTATCTTTGAAATCTCATGTGCCAGGACAGACATGGATTATTTAAAACCCTGAAGAGAGTGCTATTGCATTTAAATTGCCTGTAACCTTCGTGTAATAAGTTTATGATTGATGATAGATTTGGTTAAAATATAATTGTTTTAAATGTTTATTCTCAGTAAACGTTTTCAAACTATGCTCATTTAAGTAAGTTGGTGCATAATCCCATTTCTATTAAAACATAGTGCAAGGACCAATGCCGCGCTTCCGAGAAACCCCAAGCTCTTTTTCTAGAATGGCCATATGCATATGTATCAGGCGTCCTCTTTTCACTCGTTTTGTGGAGCACCTACCATGGAGGTCATGTAATAACGAATAACCAAAAAACAAACAAAAAACCCAAACATCCAGGTCAAAGTGATTCACGCGTGCCATCATGCAATGGCGGACCCTGCCTAGAGACTAGGAGACTGCTCAAACAGATCGCGGGCAGGCATCTCAGCCCAGGCCTGTGCTGGGGAAGCTGGTTCCCGCTTTGGGCACAATCAGGAAGCCTGCGAAGTGACCCGAGAGTGCAGCCGGGTTTAGGGCTGATGATCTTTTCGCAGTCAGGCAGCACGCGGACACCCGCTTGGGGAGCCAGGCTAGGAGGCTGCCCAGCGCTGGCGCTGTCCACGCTCGCAGGCCCCCAGGGCTTCTCGGGCGCCTCAGGACGGAGGGGGAGGGGGAGGTGGCGGGGGCGGGGGCGGCCCGGAGAAGGGGCTTCGCTAATTGCGGAAGCGGGAAGTGAGCTCGTGGAGGAGGCAGCGCAGAGTCTGAGAGGAGGTGGAGGGGCTGGCGGAGGAGGGGCGCGCAGCGCCGCGGTGCTGTGCTGCGGCCCAGTCGGGACTCAGGACCCCCTGCCTCGCCGCCCCTGCACTCCCGAGCTCCAGCCCAGCCCCTGAGGCCGCGCTGTCCCGCTCCCATTGCCCGCTGCTCCGCCCCGCCCCATGGCTTCTCCAGAGGACCCTCTGTGAGCAGGTAAAGTGACACCACGCCGCACCTTCACCTGGAGCAGAAAGCGCGGGCCGCGACCTCGTGGGGGTGTCGGGACCCAGCCGCCCGCGACCCCCGGGGCAGCGGGATCACCCCAGAGGACACGCCGCACCCGGGACCCCACGGGGTCGTGTCGGGGACCGAGCCATGCGAGGTGATCCCCGCCAGCGAGCGCAATAGCCCCCATCGTTTGGCACCCCACGCGCGGGTGCCGAGGACCCCCTTCCCTCATCCCGTGGCGTGCCCCGCCACTTTTGTTCTGGACTTGGGATCCCAGGTGGAAACTAGTCCCTCAGACCTCCCTGGCAGCAAGGAGCGCAGGGAGGGATACTCGGTTTTTCAGCCCGCCCTGGCTCTTCCTCTCTCCACATTCACATGCCTCTCGCGTCCCTTTCCTCACCTCATTGTCACTTTTATTAAATGGTTTTGTTCTGCATGTTGACCCGCAGAGCGCTTCCATGAATGAATATACAGGAAACTGAGTCAGAGCCCACCTGTGAGAGCCCACCTGTGGAGGCCTTTCATTAGAATGGTCTCTGGTTCTAGCCTCAGTTCAGAATACTGCGTGTACCTGAGGACCGAGTCCAGATGTTTCTTTCCTCTCTGACTTGAGTTTGAAATCCTAACGTCACTATGACCTGGGAAGCCAAGGTCCACAGCATCTTCATCTGAAATTCCACTAGAGCTCCCATTTAC
>NW_026745354.1:0-2630 GCF_022355385.1 Mustela nigripes
GGTCCAGAGATAAGGGTGTTGATCTACTCTTAGATTCAAGGAGTACTGCCCTAACCCTGCTGAGACTTGTCCCTGCCCTTTCCAGTGCTGCCCCCACTTGGGTAAGGCAAGTTTAGAAGGGACCTTAACAAAACAATGGAGGCAAGTGGGGACAGTGGAGGAAGGAAATTGAGGGGACATTGGCCGAGAGAGAGGTATTGGGATAGTGTTATGGAAAACTACTTTGGTGAGGGAAAACTCTTGGATATGTTGACTAGGAATTTAGAAGCAGAATCTGCCACTCAGTCAATGTCAAATATACGACAAAAGCATGAGAACAAAGTTGTCTTTGGTTGTGTCATTCAATGCTTAGAATAGGTTGAAGAGATTAAAAAATATTAAGACTCTGTTAGCTTCAGAAGACACGTTGTATATTTTATGTGTTTTCACTTGTATTACAATATACAATTTTGGGGCGCCTGGGTGGCGCTGCTGCCTTCGGCTCAGGTCATGATCTCAGGGTCCTGGGATGGAGTCCCACATCAGGTTCTCTGCTCAGCAGGGAGCCTGCTTCCTCCTCTGTCTCTGCCTGCCTCTCTGCCTATTTGTGATCTCTCTCTGTCAAATAAATAAATAAAATCTTAAAAAAATATACAATCTCTAGAGCTAACCTGTGAGGCAGTCAGTAGGGATCACCTGTAACTGACACTTCTAATTGAACCAGCTCAGTGACCTTCGTTTGACTAAGGGTGTACAGTTAGTGACTGGAGAAGTTAGGAGAAGAGCTTCAGGTTTTATATACAGTTCACCTTCTGGGTGACCCTGAGGGTTCTCTGCATCATTTAACAAAAGTCACTGCATTCGCTTACTGGGGCTTCCATGACCAATACCACAGTCTGGGTGTCTTGAACCATAGCAGTAGAAGTCGGACATCAAGGTATTGGCAATGTTGGTTTCATCTGAGCCCTCTCTTCTTGGTTTGCTGATGACCGCCTTTTCCCTGTGTCTTTACAACATGTTCCCTCTGTACCTGTCTGTGTCCAAACTTCCTCTTCTTAGAAGCACACCAGTTTCACTGGATTGGGCCCCTATAAAGCCAGCAGGTGTAAGTAGTTCACTTGGCAGCCAATGACTTCTGAGAAAATTTTCAGGGCAAAGCAAATGAGAGGCCAATCTCTAAACTCAGCTTACAAACTTGCTTCTTTTTATGACTTAATGAGTCTTCCTATGATCAGAAGTGTTGGCTCAGATTTCCAAAATCATGGAAGTCACATGGGATGTTTGGCACTGGAGGGAGATAGAGTTCAAGAGTCTATAGAGCTTGAATTAGTAAGCTAACAACTTGACTGGAAATTTTGTGCCTCGGAGGAAATCAGAAGATTGGAATCTTCAAATATCTAGAGATACATGGGTGGAAATCAAGGGTTGCCATATGCACTGGAGCATTCAAAGCATTAATTGGCAGAATTCTAAAGACTTGGAAAATTTATTTTCTGAAACATTCTTCTGGGAACAGTGAAATGCTAAATAAGCATTTTCAGAACCCACATTTAGTGAGATTATTAGTTTCTTTGTTGTCAAACAATCCTAGTATTATTTCTTGAAAAGACCCAACTATAGACTTTGATATTTAACATAGAAGTCTTTTAGCTATGTCTTCTGACATTTTGTGATCACCAGAAATTGCCTAATATTTTAAAATAGTAAAATAAAACCATTATTCTTTTTAAAATTTAAGAAATACATTTTTTAAGAAAGTATCACAAAGAAATCACACTAAAGGAGTCAAATGGAAAACCGAGAAATTATTGTCCACATGGAATCTCAACTTTCTTTTCTCTAATTGCTAAAAAGAATAAAACTGCACTAAAATTTAGGTGTCCTTTGACGACATTAAAAAAATACACACTTTGGGTGCCTCAGTGGCTCAGTCAGTTAAACATCTGTTTTTGGCTCAGGTCATGATCCCAGGGTCCCAAATGCAGCTCCCTTTCAGCGATAAGTCTGCTTCTCCCCCTGTCCCTACCCCTGTTTGTGCTTGTGCTCTGTCTCTCTTTCTGAAATAAATAAATAATATCTTTAAAAAAATTTCCATAATTACCTCTCATGTAGACTAATGTACTTAAGAATAGGGAAGGCAAAAAAAAAAAAAAAAAGAATAGGGAAGGCCAGTCACATCAGATTCAATCATAAAAATAATTACACTTAAAGGAATGGAATGCTATTTAAATAAATAAAAATCAAATTAATAAAATGTATTTACTATAAACATTTTATTTTATAAAATATATATTATTAAAAAAATAAAATCAGTGGTCATGTAAAGCTAAATTGATTACTTTATCGAATCTTACTGTCCATTAGTCTAATTTTATCTCTGTATCTCTTATACTCCTGGCTCGGTATCCTGGCATACTAATATCTTAAAATCTCTGTGAGATATTATACTTACAAAGTTTTTTAAGTTAATAGTTAATTCTTGGTTTGCTTTATTTGTCTAAAAGTTAAGAACTTAAAAAATTTATTTATCAGTGTAGACACACTGACTTCTAAAAGTCAAACACTTTTAGAAATAAGAGTGAATATTTAATAGGTATAGGTGTAAATACTTAATTGTGAAAAAACTGAGTGTTTTCCTTCTGAGATATGGA
>NW_026745355.1:0-2630 GCF_022355385.1 Mustela nigripes
TCTCTGTCAAATAAATAAATAAAATCTTTAAAAAAAAAAAAGATGATGAGGTGGGGCACGTGGGTGTCTCAGTGGGTTAAAGCCTCTACCTTCGGCTCAGGTCATGATCCCAGCTTCCTGGAATTGAGCCCCACATCGGGCTCTCTGCTCAGTGGGGAGCCTGCTTCCTCCTCTCTCTCTCTGCCTGCCTCTCTGCCTACTTGTGATCTGTCTGTCAAATAAATAAATAAAAATCTTAAAAAAAAGATGTGGCATATATATATATGATGGAATACTATGCAGCCATCAAAAGAAAATGAAATCTTGCCATTTGTGACGATGTGGATGGAACTAGAGGTTATCATGCTTAGTGAAATAAGTCAATTGGAGAAAGACAACTATCATAGGATCTCCCTGATATGAGGAAGTAGAGATGCAACATGGGGGGCTAAGGGGGTAGGAGAAGAATAAATGAAATGAGATGGGATCGGGAGGGAGACAAACCATAAGTGACTCTTAATCTCACAAAACAAACTGAGGGTTGCTGGGGGGAGGGGGGTTGGGAGAAGGGGGGTGGGGTTATGGACATTGGGGAGGGTATGTGCTATGGTGAGTGCTGTGAAGTGTGTAAACCTGGCGATTCACAGACCTGTACCCCTGGGGATAAAAATACATTACATGTTTATTAAAAAAAAAAAAAAAGATGGAAAAAATGTAAGGGAAAGAGTGCTAGTTAAGACTTCTCTTTCAGAATTTGAAGACCAAGAACAGAGGACTTTTGCTCCTATTCTTTCATTTCTGCCTCAAATATGGACATGATTCTCTGTGGTGCTGATCAAGCCCACAACAATGAAGCAAAAAGAATGGGATGGAAGCCAATGTGCTAAGAAATAGTACATGTAAAGATGAGGGGCGCCTGGGTAGCTCAGTGGTTAAGTGTCTGCCTTTGGCTCAGATCATGATCCCAGCGTCCTGGGAATGAGCCCTCCATCGGGCTCTCTGCTCAGTGGGAAGCCTGCTTCTCCCTCTCCTACTCCCCCTGCTTGTGTTCCCTCTCTCGCTGTGTCTCTGTCAAATAAAAATTTAAAGATGAAAAAGGACATTTGCCCCTGATGCCAGCATTGAGCTGGTCATTAACAATCCACACCTGCTTTCCTATAGACTTCATATTTGAGACAAGTAAGCACTCATTATCTAGCCCATTAACAGGGTATTCTATTACTACAGCTGAATACATTCACTGTGAATATAGCTATAAACCAACATCTCAGACTGGGCTATTTGACTTACAATGTTTGTGTTGGCTACTTTGATGATGCTGAAAACACCCAAGTCCACAAACAAGAAAGCAGACCCACATGTGCACCCTTCTCCTACAGATCATTAATGAATAATATGAATAATATGGGGATATTTAAAACATTTTTCCATAGGAGTCTCTGTTGTAGACTTCACCGAACATTTTTAAATTTCAGTGTAAAAATCTCCCCATTGTAACCATAAGATTCTTAAACTATTTCCTTAAATAGAAGTCTCCATGTGTGTAGGTTTAATGAGTCTTTACTTTGTGCTAGGCTCTGTGCTGAGTATGGAGAATCAGAAATGACAAGACAGTAGGCCGCCTGATGAAACCCAGGCTAACCAGGGATATGAAAATGGAAAGAGTTACATATTAAAATGTTGGGGGCAACTTTTTGCCTGTAGGATACAGGAAAGATGCGAGAGAGGAGAAAAGAAAGGGACGTCTAGCTGGGGTGGTGATGGATAGGAAGAAGAGCACTCATCTGTCTTGCACTAAAAACTTCCCTCCCCTGCCCCCTGAGCAGGAAAGGGGGAGCAGGACAAGCCAAGAAGGAGCCTACTAGAGAGAAAAGGAAGCATCATGTGTGCAGAGAAGGAGGCACAAAAAAATGGCCCAGTGTGCTGTGGGGAGTAAGGGGGCTTGCAGAGCAGGCAGGATGATTTGAAAGGAGACCAGAGCAGGTGCCAGGCCAGATCATGGTAAATTGCTTATAGTTTATCCTATAGACAATGCAAAACAACAGGAGGTCTTTTACCAGTGGAGAGAGAGGCTCAGATTTCAGATGACTCATCATTTCAGTATTTTTCTGTAATGTAAATATAATACATAGCCAGGTGGATGTTTAAACAATACAGAAGTATATGAAAATGGAGGATTTCCTTGCCTTCCTATCTATCCTCTCTCAGAAGAGCTCCTAGTACTATTTGGTGTATATTCTTCTGGACTTTTTCTTTTTTGTGCATACGGTACCATCTATTTTATCTATTTATTCCTTCCCTGCCAGCACATCTCATCAATTGCTTTTTAAAGATTTTATTTATTTATTTGAGAGAGACAGAGAGAGTGTGAGAGAGAGCATGAGAGGGGAGAAGGTCAGAGGGAGAAGCAGACTCCCCATGGAGCTGTGAGCCTGATGTGGGACTCAATCCCAGGACTCAAGGATCATGACATGAGCCAAAGGAAGTTGCTTAACCAACTGGGCCACCCAGGTACCCCTATCTTATTATCCTTAATATACATACTGTAATCTATGGCAGGGATTGGCAACCTTCAGGCCTAGGGGCCAAATCATCATGTCTCTGTTTTTGCAAATAAAGTTTTATTGGAACACAGTCATGCTCATTATTTT
>NW_026745356.1:0-2629 GCF_022355385.1 Mustela nigripes
TGCTTCATCCAGCCAAAGAGGTCGAAGTGGTTCTGGAAACTTTGGTGGTGGTCGTGGAGGTGGTTTTGGTGGGAATGACAACTTTGCTCGCGGAGGAAACTTCAGTGGTCGAGGTGGCTTTGGTGGCAGTCGAGGTGGTGGTGGTGGATATGGTGGCAGTGGGGATGGCTATAACGGATTTGGTAATGATGGAAGCAACTTTGGAGGTGGCGGAAGCTATGATTTTGGCAATTATAACAATCAATCCTCAAATTTTGGACCCATGAAAGGAGGCAATTTTGGAGGCAGAAGCTCTGGCCCTTATGGTGGTGGAGGCCAATACTTCGCCAGACCATGAAACCAAGGTGGCTATGGTGGTTCCAGCAGCAGCAGCTATGGCAGTGGCAGAAGGTTTTAATTACTGCCAGGAAACAAAGCTTAGCAGGAGAGGAGAGCCAGAGAAGTGACAGAGAAGCTACAGGTTACAACAGATTTGTGGACTCAGCCAAGCACAGTGGTGGCAGGGCCTAGCTTCTACAAAGAAGACATGTTTTAGACAATACTCATGTGTATGGGCAAAAAAACTTGACTATTTGTGACTAATTGTATAACAGGTTATTTTAGTTTATGTTCTGCGGAAAGTGTTAAGTATTCCAACAAAGGGTTTTAAAGTAGATTTTTTTTTTGCACCCATGCTGTTGATTGCTAAATGTAATAGTCTGATCATGACGCTGAATAAATGTGTCTTTTTAAAAAACAAAACAAAAACTATATGCCATGCTAATAGTTGGTAGTATTACCTTATTGTGGTTTTAACTAGCATTTCTGTAATATCTGATATTTGATACCCACGTATCTTCTTTGACAGTGTTTGTATAAATCTTCTGTCCAGTTTTCTACAGAGAACTTTGTTTACTTTTTAAAAATTCATCTCTATATGTTTTATTCATCTCCTGTCATAGTGGCTAGAACATAGGGAAGAAATATAATTTACATGCTAAGATAGACGGCGCTTCATTTTCTTATTGAATTTTGAAAGTTCTGTATTTATTATACATTCGAATTATTGAATATGTGTTTTACAAGTTGTTTTTTTTTAAACATTTTATTTATTTATTTGACAGACAGAGATCACAAGTACGCAGAGAGGCAGGCAGAGAGAGAGAGAGAGAGGGAAGCAGGCTCCCTGCTGAGCGGAGAGCCTAATGGGGGGCTCGATCCCAGGACCCTGAGATCATGACCTGAGCCGAAGGCAGCGGCTTAACCCACTGAGCCACCCAGACGCCCCTACAAGTTTTTTCTTTTTATTTTCTTATCAGTGTCTCTCATGAGACATTTGACAGTCTAATTTGTCTTTTTTCCTCGTTGGTATTATGGGTAAGAAAAGCTTTACCTAATCTAAGGTCACAAAATTTTTTTTCCTGTGTTTTCTTCACGAAATATTATAGGTTTAAATGTATGGCTCGTTCTGTGATCGATTTTGTATATTAATTCTGCTATTTAATTTAAGGTATGAACTGACATTCATTTTTTTTTTTTGCACATAGCTATCTAATCATTCCAGCGTTATTCTTTTCAGCATTATTTATTTAAAAACTATTTTTTTCAACTGAATTACCTTTGCACATTTATTGAAAATCAGTTGTGTGTGTGGGTCTCTTTCTGGATTCTTCATTCTGTTCTATTGATCTATTAATCTGTCTTTATACCACTTACATACTCTCTTAATTAGTTTAGCTATATAATAAACTTGAAATCATATAGTCAAAGATCATAATTTTATATAACTTGAATCCTTTTAAATATGTGAAGGCTTTTTCTATGCCCCATAATATTGTCTTTATTTGTAAGTGTTCTATATGCACCTGAGAAAAATGTATATTTTACTGGCGTTTGAGTGGCCTGTAAATGTTATTCAGGTCAGGTTGATTAATTGTGTAAACTGTACTACATCCTTGCTGATTTACTACTTGTTCTGTCCATTACTAAGAGAAGGTACTGAAATCTCAGACTGTAATTGTGGATTTGTTAATTTTTCCTTGCAGTTCTTTAAGTTTTTGCTCCTTGTTGTGTTTTGAAATTTTGTTATAAGGTGCATAAACATTTAAGATTGTTATATTCTTACAATGAATTAATTCCTTTATCATCATGAAATAACCTTGTTATGTAATATTTGTTGCTCTGAAATCCATTTTGTCTGATGGATTACCTTTAACATAGTATATATTATCCCATGCGTTTTCTTTTCCCTAATCTTGTCTTTATATTTTAAGTGTGTTTCTTGTAGGTAGCATATAATTGAAAGTTGATTTCTTTTATTCAGTGTAACTATCTGCCTTTTACTTGGGTCATCTAGACCATTTATCTTTAACATGATTATTGATGTGGCTAGGTTTAAATTTTAGCACCTTTTTATTTGTCTTCTGTTTGTCTCATCTCTTTATTGTCACCATTTTTCTTTTTATCTACTTTCTTTTGGATTGAGTATTTTTTTTTATTTTTTATTTTTTATAAACATATATTTTTATCCCCAGAGGTACAGGTCTGTGAATCACCAGGTTTACACACTTCACAGCACTCACCAAAGCACATACCCTCCCCAGTGTCCATAATCCCACCCCGTTCTCCCAAACCCCCTCCCCCCAGCAAC
>NW_026745357.1:0-326 GCF_022355385.1 Mustela nigripes
TAGGTATGGCAGGACTGATCTACAGACCATGAGGAGAACTCTTCGGCATATGAAAATAGGGCGAGTGTGAGGCTCTTGCTCAAGTTTTTATCTCTGCATATCGTGTCACCCATGGTTGTGAAATTTCCGGGTGATTTCATGGGAAATGGATGAGACTTACTCTCTGGGGGTTTTCCTCGTCCAAAGACTTTGGGGTCATTCTGTAGGATGGAAGAAGTCCGTGGTTCTGTTGTTGTTGATTTGTTTTGTTTTGTTTTTCATCCTCAGGTTCCCAGCAAATGAGGGATTCCAGAGTAGAGCCCTGGGGAGGGGCGACTGGACAACCT
>NW_026745357.1:426-2629 GCF_022355385.1 Mustela nigripes
CCGTGGTTCTGTTGTTGTTGATTTGTTTTGTTTTGTTTTTCATCCTCAGGTTCCCAGCAAATGAGGGATTCCAGAGTAGAGCCCTGGGGAGGGGCGACTGGACAACCAGAAATCTGGTTAAAAATTGGGACCTAGGGACATGTCAAGCCCATTATGACATATAATGTTCCAGCCACTGAGAGGACGTACTAGAGGACAGGACTCACACTGAGGGTCACAATGCGTGTTTATGCCCTCGTCACACCAAGAATGGGCGGGGCCTCAGTGTGAATGCTGGTTTCTCCTACACTGAACGTTGGACAGCATGCCAACCACATGGTTTCTTGCCTTGGGTAAGGAAGAATTCTGATATCTGCATCATTATCACCCCAGGGTAGTGATTGGAGATAAGGTCTAGGTTTGAATCCTGAAAACTGAGGTAGGTAAGAAATGGTGACCTGAGGCCATGGCGGGTCTGATGTGCTCAGTGTGCGGTCAGTTGTCTGGGTTTTGGTCACGAGGTCCAGGCTCAGGTTGTCAGACAGTGCATTAGTGCTCAGGTTAGACTATATATTTTGGGTGCCTTCGAGTGACGTGTAGGTTCTTATCTGAAGAACTCTTCAGGATATGAAGAATGAGCGAGTCTGTGGCGCGTGCTCAGGCTTTTGTCTCTGGATTTTGTATCAGCGATGGCCGTGGAATGTTGGGGAGGCCTCATGGGCCATGGACGAATCTTGCTCTCTGTGGATTTGGCCCGTTCCCAATGGTTTTTCGTCAATCTGTGGGATGGGAGGACTCCTTTCAGGTTTGTTACCTCCGGTGCCCGACCAAAATAGGAATTACAAAGCAGAGCCCTGGGGAAGAGTGAAGGGACAACACGAACAATGGTTAAAAATTGGGGCCTAGGGGCAAGGCAAGCCCAATATGCTGTCTCTCCATCCAGGCACTGAGAGGCCATACCTTAGTACTGGGCTCAGGCTGAGGGTCACAATGTGTGTTTGTGACCAATGTGGCCCGCAAGCAGGGCGGGGCCTCATGGGCCACACTGGTTTCAAGTACAATGAACCTTGGACAACATGCCAACCACAAGGTTTCTTGCCATGGGAAAGCGTTCTGATTTCCGCATCATTTTCAAACCCGGGCCGTGATTGGAGATAAGGTCTAGGTTCTGAAGCCTGAAAACAGAGATTGAGAAGAGATGACGACCTAAGGCCATGGCAGGTCCGATGTGCTCAGTGTGCGGCCAGCTGTCTGGGTGGGGCCAGGAGTTCCAAACTCAGGCTGTGTCAGAAAGGGCATTAGTGCACAGGTCAGCCTATATATGTGGGGTACAGCCTAATGGCGTGCTGGTTCATCCTCATCGGCGCTTCTGGGTAGCCCCAGAGGGCAATGCTTTACTTCTGGAAAACAGGTAGAGTGCTGTATTGTAGTTCTGTATTGCCAAACCTGAGGGCTTGTGGTCCTGTAGTCTGAGGACGGAAGTATGAGAACCCAACCTAGGCCTAGGTTTCTGGCTGAGACCTGAATCGAGTTCTCGTGCATCTGAAGTCAGGGCGAGGATCAGACGATCGCTCAGGTTGGACATTCTGTCCCTGATGGCCCTTTCTTGAAGGGGTGTGGATCACGAGGCCATGGCGGTTTTCCCACGATGGGATTTGTGAAAAGCTCCCAACTGCAAAGATTCTTCTGCAGGACAATTGAGACCTGTTGGTTGGCTCCAGCACAATGATTCCGAGCAGGGTTCTAAGGATGGATGGCTGGGTAGCCCACCTCACATTCCAATTGTCTGCAAGCAACAAGACAGGTTAGATCTGCTGGATCTGGGTGAGCAACCGAGGAGGCTGAGTTGAAAGGGACTCTCCCATGGATGTGTCCTAATATGATTTTGTGTCTTTGGAAACCTTGGAATGAAGCGGTCGCACTGGGGCCCTGAAGGGTTCTCCTAAAGGGAGGCTTTCACACAGCTTCATCGTGCAAGTTTCCCATGTGTAGATGAGATTTGTTCTGATGGGTGAGTCAAGAAACAGCCATATGCTGTTATTGAAATCCATTCCTCTGAGGAGAGATGCCTGGAAACCAAAGCAGTGGATCGGAGAGGTGCCTAGGGGCCTGATCGTTCCTTTTTAGCTATGGGGACATCAGTCTGCGGGTCTGAGTGCCGGTAGGTGCTCAGATGTGCCCAGATTGCCCCAGTATGTCCTGGGAAGCCAAAAATATTGGGATG
>NW_026745358.1:0-2629 GCF_022355385.1 Mustela nigripes
AAAAAAAAGAAAAGGAAGGAATTACCAAAAATGCCAGCAAACCACCAGAAACTAGAAGAGAGGCCTGGAATAGATCCTTCCCTAGTACTTTCAGAGGGAACATGGCCCCGCCAGCATCTTGATATCACTTGTTTAAGTTAGTTTGTGGTGGTTTGTTACCTGAGCCAAGCAAAACCACGCAACACCATAAAGTGTTTTGTACCTCCTCGCTTGTCCATCTACTTAAATCTTTAAAAATATTGTTTACTGAAATCTTAATCTTCTAGTGGATAGAAAATATAGCTGCAAGGCTGTGGTTTTACGCTAAATGTTTAACTGTGTTCAACAGGAGAAACGAGCACTAACCCCGGGGGTCTAGGAGGACCGTGGGGTAAACACCGCATTACGAAACCGCAGAGGAAACCTGGAACAGCTGGTTCCCAGGGGCTCTAGGAGAGTTACTTGGCTCCAATCGCCTTCATCCTATGGTCCTAAACTGCATGTTTTAAGTACAATTATCATCAAAAGAACAACTTACCTTTGGCTTCTAAACCTTCAAGAGTCGTCATTTTTTAATCAATGAAAGTGCACCTCAAACTTCTACCAAAAGCCTAAAAATGAATAAAATGAAAGACTTAATAGCATATAAGGACATCCCCCAGGTCCCCGTAAGGTAGAGGGGCCAGTGTTCTGCTGGTCTCCGCACTTCGCGCGCGCACACGCGTCTCACAGGCAAGGTCACAGGGGCCCCCGCAAGGCTGACAGAGGCCTCAACGCACTGCGGGCCGTTCGCTTTCGGTTCGTTTCGCGGCCTCCCGGAGCGCTAGCAGGCGCGGGTCCCGAATTCCGGCCGAGGCGCTGCGGGGACGTCCCTGCAGGGTTCGGTCGCTGACAAGCAAGGGGAGCCGAAGGGCTCACTTTCTCCGGGGAAGGGGCGACGCGAGTGTCCGCCCCGGGCTCGCTCACCGAACCCGGGAGGCGCTCCCGTTTCGTTTAAACACCGGACACAGGCGCTCCGGGTGCGCAAGGGGCCCACGTGCGGAAACGCGTGCGCGGTCTCCCAGCGCGGACCAGGCGTCCCGGGCGCCCTGGGAAGGAGGTCGCGCCGGGGCAGGGGCCCCAAGGCGCCGAGCTGCGCGTTCGGCCGCCACTGGATTCGCCGTGAGAGGAACCCATCTGCCTCGGACCGCCCGCTCCTCGCCCGGGGACAGGCCTCCGGGGGCGCCTGGGCAGAGCGGGGAGCCCTGGCCCCGCGCCCCGCGCGCACCGGCCCGTCCGCGCCCCGCGCCCGCACAGCGGGGTCTGTCCTCAGGCCCCAACCCGGGGAGCGGAGGGTGCGGAGGGGACGGAGGGTGCGGAGGGTGCGGAGGGGACGGAGCGGAGGGGACGGAGGGTGCGGAGGGGACAGAGGGAGGGACGCCCGACGGCGCGGCCCGGCCCGCCGGCTCTGCCGACGCCGCAGCTCCGGCCGGTCTCCCTCCACAGACACCCCTGCGCTAAGTCCACAGCCTCAGCGCCAACCCGCAAGCCGGGCCGCGCGCCTTCCCCACACCCTCCGCCGTCCCGGCGGCCCCGCGGACGCCTCGCCCCGCTCCTTACTCTCCGGGCTGAGGGTCGCGAGCTCCGCGCCAGCCTGGCCTCGCCCACTCCCGGTCAGCCCGAGTCGCCCCGCCCCGGCCCTCCGCACTTCCGGTGCTCTCGGCTAGCCACATCCTGTCCCCCGGGGTTCGCTTCCGGAAGAGTTTTCCGAAAGAGAAGGGTGCATACGCTCTGGGGGGTCTTAGAACTCGGGCAACCCCGCACGCACGGTGGGAGGCGCCGCTGAGTGGGAGATGCGCAGACGCCGACGGGGAAGCGAGTATTCGGAGCCCCGGCGGCCTGCGCGCTTAACTTCCGGGTCGCCTGTCAACCAACCCTAAGTGATGACTCCAGAAAGACCTGCGCGGCGCCGTGGAGGGGGCGGGGCAGGCCCAGTGGGCGGAGCTCCACGTCATCCCAGCCATTAGGAACGAAGGGGGCGGGGCGGTGGCGGCGTCGCACGTCCGGTAGTGGGCGGGGCTCTGTTGCCCGAGTAACTGGGCGTCCTCGGGAAGGCGGTGTCCGCCCGCGGCCGAGGTCCCCGCCGCCTGCGCTGCCCGAGACGATGGTGAGTTCCAGGCGGGGCCGGAAGGACGGCTTCGGAGCCCTGGTGGCGCCGCGTCCTACGTACTGGGGCGGGGGGACGGTCGCAGGCGCCCCGGTTTCTTCCACGTCCGCTCCTGCTTCTCCCTCTCAGGGGCTGGTTCCGCAGTTTCCTTCCCTCCCGGTGCGTGCAGCGCCCCGGACGCCGCTTCGGTCCTGCGGGGACCCTGCAGCCGGGGAGCGGGAGGTGCGGGGCGACCATTCGAAGTGTCTGCGTTTTTCAAGTTCTCCGCGCCCCTTGCCGGGCCGAATCCGAGACGCTGCGCGGTGCGTGCGCTGTGCGACACCGGCCCGCATCTCCCTGCGTCGCGGCGGGTGCCCTCGTGCTCGCGGGGCGGGTGCCCTCGTGCTCGCGGGGCGGGTGCCCTCGCGCTGGTCCGGCGGGTGCCCTCGCGCTGGTCCGGCGGGTGCCCTCGCGCTCGTCCCGCGGGTGCCCTCGCGCTCGTCCCGCGGGTGCCCTCGCGCTCGT
>NW_026745359.1:0-2629 GCF_022355385.1 Mustela nigripes
ATTATTTAGGTTGTGTATGCAAGTCCTGATTTTGAAGGGAAACTCAGTTACAGAGAAAGATGAAAATAAAGATACAGAAAAAAAATGGTGCACTTGGGTGACTCAATTAGATAAGCATCTGACTCTTGATTTCAGCTCAGGTTGTTATCTCAGGGCGATGAGATCAAGCCGCTATAGGCTCTGTGCTGGGCAAGGAGGTTGCTTAAGATTCTCTCTTCTTATCCCTTTCCTTCCTCACCTCCCACACTGTCTTTCTCTTAAATAATAAGCACTGCTAAACTATCTTAGATTCTGTACCTTCTCTCCAGCCGTGAACCTATCACTGTCTTTAACTCTTGAAAACTTCATTAGACAAATTAATGTGGTGAAGGAAGCAATATGAGAAACCCTACTAATCTGATGAGCATGGAACTGAACAAGCCCTATAGATACTTTCCCTTTGACTTCTAGCCTATCAATACCTACAGTGAGTCACATACACTAAAGATTATTGTTTTTATTGTATACTTCATATATTCATTAATTTTTGACTCGCTATCATTTTGTTGAAGTGTTAAACTATGGTAATAAACAAACTTTTAATTAACTTTTCCTCCTATGATACAAATATAACTTGCACTTGAGCTTTAGCTAATTTTATGTTCTAAAAATGCCAAAACAAAATGACCAAGGTTTCTAGATTATTTACTGCATTTTCTACTATATAATATTGTTCTATCTCTTCTGTATAAAGAAAATGAATGCTAGGGGCTCTTGGGTGGCTCAGTGCATTAAAGCCTCTGCCTTCTGCTCAGGTCATGATCCCAGAGTCCTGGGCTAGAGCCCCACATCAGGCTCTCTGCTCAGCAGCGACCCTGCTTCCCTTCCATTCTCTCTGCCTGCCTCTCTGTCTACTTGTGATCTCTGTCTGTCAAATAAATAAATAAAATCTTAAAAAAAAGAAAATGAATGCTTGATAACTAAATGAATGCTTTACTGAACAAATTAAATATGGCAATAGCATTTTATTTTATCGTGCTTTACATATTAAACTATAATATTATATAACTGGTCTACAAATAATCTACTCACATAGTCATTTGGAAGCTTTTAGCAAAAGAATTCTTCCTCCTGATTGTAGTATAAAAGCCACAGAAATATATAGAAGACTCCTAGGATAGAAAGTTAAATCCAGTTATCCGTGATGCCTTGAGTAGGACCTGACCTATGTATGTCCTGGGATGCACTAGTAACTGTTACATGTGATAGGATTATATTTAATATATACAGCTTCATTTACTTCACAAAGGAGATATAAATTTGAGAATAAAATATTTGATGAATCTATAAAGTCTGTATCTATTTGTAACCAATGTGGTAGAATTAAGATGTTAATTTGAAAAAAAATTCATTGAACACATACACATATTCAATTGTTTTTATATATATAAACAGCATTATTTATTTATGTAAGTAAATACATTGTCAGTAAAATCCATTTACTTATCAATAATAAGGGTAATTTTAAGTACTAAGAATAAGAAATATGTGAAAAGGTAAGTGTTCAAGAGTGCAGTTTGTGGTAATTAATACAATATGATAGACTCATAAAAAAGATATATTACTTGAACTTAAAAGCTTCTAATTAACCAATGACCACTTGAAATTTGTAATTAGTCTTGCTGCAGTTTTTCCCTGCACTTACTGCCCTTCCCAGAAGTTCATTAAGAATTTCTGTGAATGTCCTTATGTTTAATCTCATTCATGGATTCCACAGCTGCTCACAAAACAAAGCCAAAAAGAGAGGTGACTCTATGTGGCACTCCATCCACAAGCAATATATTCATAAATAATTAAAAAGCTCTCTACTTCATTTGTTACCCATTCAGCTGATAATTTAAATGAGTAACTGAGGCCATTTTAGCAGCACTTTTAATAGAATGCGACTCAGAAACTTCACAGTGTTATTTGAGAAAAAATGTTCCTGTGTTAAGGTTTTTATTTTGTTTAAATCAACAAAATAATTTTCTTTTTTTTTTTAAGATTTTATTTATTTATTTGACAGAGAGAGATGACAAGCAGGCAGAGGCAGGCAGAGAGAGAGGAAGAAGCAGCTCCCTGCTGAGCAGAGAGCCCAATGTGGGGCTTGATCCCAGGACCCTGAGATCATGACCTGAGCTGAAGGCAGTGGCTTAACCCACTGAGCCACCCAGGCGCCCCAATAATTTTCAAATATTAAAAGCAAATGTCTCCTTTTCCTCCAAGTTTCCTTGCTGTGTCAAAATTATAAATAAATACATTACAATCGTATTTTGAGTAGTAGATAAAAACAAATGTTTTGAAACTGTCTGTGGGTTGAGAGTCTGGATTAACTTGTATAAATATCTGAACTCAATGTATTTAGACTTTATTAGATGGTTTTTTTAATTAGACTATTTAAAAATACATGCTCCGATAAAGACAACATTATTTTATTCATTTTAATAAATAAATTATTTTATTTAATTACTTTAAGATATTTATTTATTAAATTAATGATTTAATATTTAATAATCTAAATTTGAAAATTTTTAAATTCTAAATAATATTTATTTAATTAAATTGATATATTTAATATAAATATTTAATAAATTATTTAATCATTATTATA
>NW_026745360.1:0-2628 GCF_022355385.1 Mustela nigripes
AAAAAAAAAAAGAAATGGGCAGAAAACATGAACAGACATTTCTGCAAAAAAGACATCCAAATGGCCAACAGACACATGAAAATGTGCTCAACATCATTCGGCATCAGGGAAATAAAAATCAAAACCTCAATGAGATACCACCTCACACCAGTCAGAATGGCTAAAATTAACAAGCCAGGAGGATGTGGAGAATGAGGAACCCTCCTGCACTGTTGGTGGGAATGCGAGCTGGTGCATACACCCTGGAGAACAGTATGGAGATTCCTCAAAAAAGTTGAAAATAGAGCTACCCTATGACCCAGCAATTATACTACTGGATATTTTCCCCAAGGATACAAATTTGGTGATTCGAAGGAGCACGTGCACCCAAATGTTTATAGCAACAATGCCCACAATAGGCAAATTATGGAAAGAGCTTAGATGTCCAACAACAGAAGAAGGGATAAAGAAGATATGGATAAAGAACACACACACACGAATACTATGCAGCCATCAAAAAGTGAAATCTTGCCATTTGCAATGACGTGGCTGGAACTGGAACTAGGGGGTATTATGCTAAGCAAAATAAGTCAATCAGAGAAAGACAATTGTCATATGACCTCACTGTTTGGAGGAATTTGAGTAACAAATCAGAGGATCATAGGGAAAAGGAGGGAAAAATGAAACAAGATGAAACCAGAGAGGGAGACAAACCATAAGAGACTCTTAATCTCAGGAAACAAACTGAGGATTGCTGGAGTGGAGGAGGATGGGATAGATAAGGTGGCAGACTGACAGAAATAGGTGAGCGTATGTGCTATGGTGGGTGCTATGATTTGTTGTAAGACTGATGAATCACAGACTTGTACCCATAAAACAAATAATGCAGTATATGATAATAAAAATAATTATTCATTTTTTTAAAAAAAGGAATAATCCTTACCCAACACAGAGGCTGCCATCACCCAAATGTGGTTCCTATGACAAGGCCTCACTGAGGCTATATTCTGTCCCTACTCCCTTTCCCACCCTGGCAAATACTTCAATTATCTCTGAAAGAAATGCTTGAGACCTCAGAGCAAAACATCCTATGCCTGTTGGACTGGAGAACTCTCAAGTCGTGAGAAGCAGCAGGGTTGTTACCATCAAGGAGTGAAAAATGAAAGAGACTGTACATTTACTCCTATAAGAAACTGTGGGATAGGAAAGACAGGATCAAAGGTATGCTTGGGCAAAGAGAGGTCTCTGTGCTCTCTACCATCATTTATAGAGCAAAGAGAAGGTGCAGCACTCCCCAGACAATGCGTACCTTCCCTGAAACCTGCTTTCCATCAGAAGACTAAAGAGGCATGTGTCTAAGCACAGTTTCTAGAGGAAAAAAGAAGACATTCTAATGGGCCAGAAGGCAGATGCAAAGGACAGGTCTGGTGGTCTCTAAATCCTTAGAAAAGGATGCAGGTAGTAAAGAGAGCCACAGGTGGATCCCAGCCAACAACAATCACAGAAGTATGTCCAGGGGCACCTGGGTGGCTCAGTGGGTTAAGCCTCTGCCTTTGGCTCAGGTCATGGTCTCAGGGTCCTGGAATTGAGCCCCACATCAAGGTCTCTGTTCAGCGGGGAGCCTGCTTCCCCCCCTCTCTCTCTCTTTCTCTGCCTGCCCTCTGCCTCCTGGTGATCTCTCTGTATTAAATAAATAAATAAATAAATAAATAAGTTAAAAAAGGAAAGAAGTGTGTCCAGAGGTGGAGGAGATCACTATGGAGGCTGACAAATGTCAGAGGAGTAGAAAGAGAACGAGGGGAACCTGAGCCAGAGGAAGAGAAAGCTTTTAAGAGGCCACAAGTCAATGAGAGCAAATCCTGCTGGAAGGTCAAGGGAGACATGCTCACTGGATTCAAAAGCCAAAATGGAAGAGGTTGGGAGTGAGCAACAGATGGGTATGCTCCTCTTTCAAAAATGTCATGAAGGCTAGAGATAGAAATGTACATACAATTAGGCAGGAATTTTGAGGGGTTTTTTTAAGTTTGTTTTGATGGAGGCAGGCCTATGAAATCAGCCATAGGGTGGCAGGAGGAAGTCATAGGAAGGAGGCAGAATATGTTAAAAAATTTCCCCATCACCCAGGTAGGAGTTAAAAACCCTTTTTTAGTTGAGAGGAAACCTCAAAGAGATTAAGAGAGGAGAGCTCAAAGTGGGCCTATTTTTTGCCTCACCCCTCAAAACCAAAACCAGCAAGGAGATGGAGACAGGACAGAAATACCCAGATAGGCTTAGAGAACTGCTTCACAGGGTGCCTCAGTCACCATGGGATAGCCACAGTAGAGAAAAATGTGGCAACAGCAAGGCATACTAGACAGAGAGGGCCTGAAATAGCTCCCCTTCCCTCAACCCGTGAGTATTCCTGGCCTCCACTAGAGCATGGGGAAAAAATGTGGGAAAAAAAAATCCTATAACAGGGATGCCTGGGGCTCAGTTGGTTAAGCCACTGCCTTCAGCTCAGGTCATGATCCTGGAGTTTTGGGATCGAGTCCTATATCAGGCTCCCAGCTCCTTGGGGAGTCTGCTTCTCCCTTCTCATGCTCTCTCTCCCTCTCTCAAATACATAAATAAAATCTTTTTTTTTTTTAATTTTTTATTTTTTATAAACAT